>NW_024003726.1:1578083-1685439 GCF_014805625.2 Glossina fuscipes
ATGATAATCAACGAATATTTGTTTATATGTGATCTTGTTCGATACTAATACGTATATTTCTTAGAATGGCTCACGGCATAAGCCATTTATGCAATTTTACAATATTACATCATTTTTCTTCAACAAAACGGTCATTAAAACAAAAAAAGAGCCGATAGCCTGTGTTGCTAGTGCTCAATGTCTTTTTTTTAGTCTAAGAATTCAATTCATTAGTCTAAAATTAAAATAATAATAATAATAAAACAAAAAAAGAATAAACAGTGCTACCAACTATCCGCATTTAACTTTAAAAGTATTAAAAAGAACGAGTGAGAAAAGTACATTCGGGTGTGATCAAATCTTTTATACCCATCTGCGTTATCCTAAAAAAAAAACAAAAAAAGTAAAAATGTAAATTTTTATGCTCTATAATATTAGGTGGGCACTGCCGACTTTTTCTATTTTCATATCAAAAACTTTTTGTCGTATAGGTTTGTGGGCGTTGTAGGCAGGTCTTTTAATATGTTTAGACGATTTCCAAATTTTTTTGCAAATTTTGAGGCGATATCTTCCGCTAACGGCAAAATCTTTACCATAGATACTACACAGTTTGGAAGACAGATGATATGAACAGATGAACGGACAGACATGTCTAAATCCATTCACAATTTGGCTTTGATAAAAATATAATACTCTGCGGGTCTGTGAAGCTTACTTCGGGGGGTTGCAATCATCATGACAAAATTAATGTACCACTTATCCTTCGGTGACGGGTATAAAAATGAGACCAAGAAGAGCAAAAAGTGTTTTCTCTTTGAGCAAAAATTTTAAATTTTTCGTTTCTGCGTCCCTGCTCTTGTTCTTTATTTTCTTCTTAATTTGCTTTTTCTATATTTTGACGAAATTTATTCGTTTCGACTCTTGAAACTCGATCTTTTTTTTTGGCCATTGAATTGACCCTAAAAATGCTGTCTTGCGTATTACATTTCCATTCTCGATCACTCTTGCAACCAAACGACCAAGTATGCTTCTTTGTTGCTAAGGGTTTTGTTTAGAATGAAGTTATATTATTATTTTGGTTCGTGTGCTTATTCGTCTATCTGGGATTGTAGGGCTCCCATTAACTTAATTGATATGTATGTTTCACTCTAACAATTAATGGAAAAAGCACGCAGACAGATGATAAATGAAGATTCAACTGGGAACACTTCTTTAACCTTTCGAAGTTTCTAGGCATAGATACTATCGAAAATTGATATACCATTTCGTATATTACGTAATGCTGATGAAAAAATGAGGACGAAACGACAAGCTTAGATAGTATTTATCGAGATGTTTATTGTAGTTGTTACTTCCGTAGTGATTGTAATTTCTGTATTACTAGCAATGCTACTCTTTTCAATGGACACACATTGTGCGTTGTAGAAGTTCATACAATTTATATTTTGTTTTTTTCGAATTTCTTTAGTTCACATATGTATCTTTCGACTTCAGTCACTCAGTTGAAGTTTTTATTCTTTAGTTAAATAGTTATTTCTCATATAAATAAAATAAAACAAATATGATAGCAAACCAAAATTTACACATTACATGAAGTTTCTAAAACCAATATTTTCAAAATCTGCTACCTACGGCGCTATCCGCTATGAGCATGTAGTTCAATTGCTTTCTTTAAATTCAAATTTGCACGGGCTAAATTATAGGCCGGGAATCCTCCCAAGAATTGCTCCACTATTGCCATTTTTTAATATTGTTCAAAAGCTGCCTTTGTGGGAATTTATACGGTGCATGCGTTGTACTTTATACAAAAAACACAGACTTTGGTACATAGGCGTGTTGGCTTTTTAGACGTGTTCTTAGAAAAGTTTGGATCAGTTTTAAATTCTTTTGCAACATTGTAGGCGACGTCTTCATTCTTGCGAACGGGGGAATGTTTATCACACATATTACACATTTGCGCAGACGGAAAGATGCATAGAGGAGGGACGTGCTAAGACTCATGCCGAATTTGAAACAGGCCAAAAATTTATATACTCTGTGCGACTTTCTTCTGTGCTTAAGATATATTGTAAAAGTGAGTGGGCGGCGCTCATTTTTTTGCATTTTTCTAGAAATATTACAGCATTATCCAAACAAAATCTACACACAAGAATTTTTTATTCCTTTTGAAAAACAGAGGTGTTGAAAGTTTACGTCCTTCGACCAATTTGGCACGTTTTCAACACTAACCCGCGCGCAAGAACTTCCAATGCTTTGTGCCAAATTTGAAGTCGATAGCTATATTTTTGCGGCCTGGAGAATGTTTATAACAGATGGACAGACAGACAACCGAATATGCCTACATTAAGAATTTGATGCTAATTAGGAAAATATATACTTTGTAGATTTTCTGAAGCTTTCTTCTGATAGGTACAAAAATATAAGTAAATTAAATATCTTACCGGGCACAATCCACGCCCAAGGGTCGGCCATTTATGTGTTCCGAACAGGCACCGATTGTGAAACTGCCGGCATTTGACGCTGTAGTGATTCCAGGGCCCGAACTTACCATATTGGATGGGTTCAACGTTCCTGTTAACACGCTCGAGTTAACAATTACATTCGACGGTGGTGATATGGTATTCGTTGCTGAGAGTAATCCTAAACCTGCAGCGGCTGCCGCGGCGGCAGTGACTATGCTCGGAGCAGTAGGCGAGAGTTGGGGCATTACTGAGGCCGACTGCTTGAAATGTTGCTGAATTTCCAGAAGTTCACATGACTTGCAGTCGATACCTTTACAATCGGTATGGTGTGGGCAGGCATTAGCTGCTGATGTCGGTGCGGGTGGTGATGTAGTATTAAACATAGCTATGGATGTGTCACTAAGCTTATTTATTAGCCGCGGGAGGGACTGTTGCTGCAAATACATAGTATTTAACTGATGTTGCAGAAACTCATTTAAAAATTTTGCTTTATTGCTGTTTTTCTCGGAGCTAAGGGTGGGAAGGGAGGCTTCTAAGGAATTAAGATGGACAGATTCTGGAGTTGACATTGATACAACAGATGATTTGAGCGAAAGCAAAGGTGAGGAAAATGAG
Source organism: Glossina fuscipes (assembly GCF_014805625.2). Classification (NCBI taxonomy): domain Eukaryota; kingdom Metazoa; phylum Arthropoda; class Insecta; order Diptera; family Glossinidae; genus Glossina; species Glossina fuscipes. The sequence goes on from NW_024003726.1 coordinate 1,581,140, forward strand.
TGTGGTATGGATAACTGAGACAAGTGCGCTGTCAATGCATCTGATTTATCAACATCATCATCGGTAGGTATATCATTACCGTCCGCCTGCACTGGCGAATTTAAAATACGCCCTTCATTTGCCGTGGAAATTTTTTGTAATCGCTGCTTTAAAAAGGTATCGGCTGTAATGTTATAAGGAAGAGAAAGTGATTTATGGTTAATATTTGAAGACCCCAAATTTAATTTCTGATGCGATTTTTGCTCGATTGTTTTGGTTATAGAGCTATTACCATTATTATTAACGCTAACGTTATCAATACCATCATTATCAATGTCGCTATCATTATCGTTATCATTATCATTGACATGATCATTATTATTCTCATTAGCATTGTCATTCTCATTCTCGTTGCCGTTATCGTTACAATTATCATTATCGTTATCATTATCAATTTCATTATCTCTGTCTCTCTCACTATCATCCTCATTTTCCTTATCACCGTCATTATCATCATTATTATCGTTTTCATTACCATTGTCATTATTATTATCGTTACCATTGTCATTATCGTTATCGTTTTCATCATGGATATTATTATCATTAACATTATCATTTGCGTTACAAGTTTCAGCATCTTGCGACAGTGAGGTTTTGTTAGATGGGCAAGCATATAGAGACGTTACGATCAAACTGTCAGGTGCTGGAAGATTATGAACTGTCAACGACGAACCCATAGGTTTTTCTGATGCTCGCTTAACCGTTAAGCTAGATTTGGTGCATGCTGCTGCTATGATAAAGCGGTTTAAAGGTGATCCGCCGGTATTGTTGTTGGTAACATCTATAGTTGTAGAAGTGTTTGTATTTGTATTAATAGATTTTAATTTTTCTAAGTTTGAAGAACCTAATGTTAAAATATTTGAATTTGTCAAAATCGAACAAACATCTGTTGTACTATCATCATAAAAATACTTAAGATGCTGTCGATGATCAGGCAGCTGTGTTGAACTCTTTTTATCACTATGGCTTTGGCTGGTATCAACGGTGGTAGAAATCATAGCAGCAGGAGCTGTGGAGAGGGAGATTTTGGCCGGATCCGAGAACTGGTTTACTGAAGCAAAGGTATTTGTAGTCTTATTATTTACGTTATCACTCTCATCATCATCACCTTCATCGTTGCTTACTATGTCAGTGAAAGTTTTAACTTCCAACGCGGTCTCCCCTTCTCTGTCAATCACAGTCATTTGGCGACTGGCATGTGTAGTGGGTTGTGATTCAATGTGCAATAAACTTGACGTAGCAGTATCCATTGGTTCTAAGAATGATATCTGGGGTTTTTCATCCATATTTCGTTGGATTATGGCACTCGAATATTCGCGTTGCAACAATAAATATTTTTCCAATTCCTGCAGGCTGAGTCCGTGTTCAATACTTGCATGCAAACTAAACGATTTTGTAATACCAAAGGATAATTTACATATAAAACACATTAAAATTGGTTTGTGTATTTTGAAGTGCGTAGCGGTTGTTGTTGTTTTTTCGTTGCGTTGCTGTAGTTTAGCATCGTTAGCGAAAATAACGCGAAACGTGCGAATTTTTGGATTAACGTTTACGTCTGTTTGTGTTCTTTGCTGTTGTTGATTTTGTTCTCTGTATATTGCATTAAATATTTGTGGCGACGCCGATTTTTTAGTTGTCGCCGTGGTCGTCCAGGTTTTTGTTATAGTAAAACAAGAACTCAAAGATGTTTTTGTTGTTAGAGCTGATGCAGTTGTATTGGTGACAGGTAGAGCGGCAACTACAAATAATAATTTTAGTATATCTGATTGATTGTCATTGTTGCAATTATTAAAAAAACAAATACGAAAGCGTCGATCGACGACAAATCTAATTTTGAATATCTATAGCGCAAGCGGAAGCACCGAGAAAAAGTGGATCATCGGGCAATTGAATAAATGTATAGGATCTCGGAGTAAAGTTTTAGGGTTGTAAAAACGGAAATCTAAATATTCACATTGTAAACAACAGCGTTCTACGAATTTCATTTAGTGGTTTTCATTTTTAAAAATCTTTATCTTAAATAACAGTAACACTGATCAAATCCTCCCCACATTTACTAAGTTAATAAACAACTCCTTCCCCACCTTTGCCTTAAAGACGCTTGTAGTAAATTTAAATCAGAAACGCAACGTTTCCTCATTGTCCAGTAAAGAAGTTCGGAAATTTCTTTCCCTTAAGAGAATTAATTCAAAATCTATTAAGAAGTGATAATGCATGTTACTTTCATAGCGCTATTAAATTTTATTGATTTGTTTTAATTTGATTTTATTTATTAAATATAACAAAAATAATTAGCCAGAGGATATTCTGAGATTAAACATAAGCCGAATATAGACATTTTGATTTTTCTGAAACCAATTAGTTTCAAATACCAAATGCATAGCGTCACTGAAGAATACTCGAATGGCATCACATTCTTTAATAACCCCTTAAGATCAAAAAATATGTACAAATAATAATATTCCAAAAAATTGGGCGATAAATTTCGTATAAAGCTGTGGTAGCAATGTTTTTGTCGCACTCTACGCAGAGTTCGGGTAAAGAATTTTGACGAAAACTATGTATAATTCATGCAGAGTCAGTTTTTTCGTAACTTTCGTTATTATCCGTAGTTTCTTTTTTGAATATATATATTTTCTGCTTAACCGTTTGACTACCAAGCAGCGCGATCGCACTGTTCAGATTTCATGTCGAGAAATACCAGACAGTTTTGAAAAAACACTGTCGAAAAATCCCAAGCAGCGCGATCGCGCTGTTTAGTTTTTATGTCGAGAAATACCAGCACATTTTGAGCATTGTCGACAACTGATTGTGCGTTATGTATTGTCGAAGTCGAGCGCGATATAATTACAATAGTACTATAGTAGTGCAATAATATATTACAAAATAAAAATTTATATTTGGTGTTGTTTTTTCTATAATTTTTGTGGAACAAACTTGAAATATTTATTAACAAACAATTTAAATGCATTTAAATACATAAAATTAAACAAGCGCTATGGCGCCGCTTGGTATTTCTCGACATCTAACCTAAACAGCCCGATCGCGCTGCTTGGGTTTCTTCGACAGTGTTTTATCAAAACCGTCTGGTACTCAAACGGTTAATATTTGCGTGATTGTTTTTACCATCAAAGAAAAAACGTGGCACATTTGCGCGACTATACAGAATTCAAGCAATTCTATATACCTGAAGCAATTATGTATATAGTGCAATAGATTTCCATTTTTACTACGAGCTCTACATAGAGGACGACAAAACCATTGCAAATATATATATTTCTCTACGATGATCACAAGATTTATGATGAAAATGGAGCAAATAGGCACTATTTGGATAATGAAGGTACATACCACTAGCTGAGCTATCACTTAAAGTCGGATTTGTTTCATTTTCTGCGTTAATTATAAATGAGTTCCCGTCGATCCTACAGACAATTTTGCCTTTACAGACTTCATCATCAAAAGTGGACATTGGTGAGCTGTCATCAGTGCATATGATCTGTAATTAAAAGCAAAGTGAGAGCTTTTTGATTATTAGGATATTTCGTATTATAAATGATAACATGAATAACAATCTCAAAGCATATCTCTCGCTCATATTTTGGATTAGGACTTTCTCATGTGTAGTGGTATTTGCTTTTATGCTCTTTTGTTTTCTATTAAAATAAGTTTCAGTTGACGACGCTATTGGGGACTCAAAAAAAATTATAAACTGTAGCTGCCGGTAGTTTGCCAATAATTTCACAGCTGTGGTTTTGACGTTCGCGACCTCCTACTATTAGATAATTCTGAATAATCGTAGATACTGTACGACTACTGGCTCTTTTTAAGACTACATATCATGATTTGGCAATGCGAATGGCGTTCTATAGAATTATTAAGCTTGACATCATATAAAAGGAAGTCTTTAATGAGTGATAATATGATAAGTGCTATAGTCTTCACAAAACAACACTAAAGGATTTCACAAAAGTTGCAAGAAGTCACCTGTCTCTATGATCATTAAATGAATTTTAAGGAGATGATGAGTTCATAGTTTGGACATTACACCCCAATCTATACAGTTTCTTGTTCTTCCGTGCCCTGTTTACTTCCCTATCTATCAAAAAAAGGAATACAAAACATTTTTTTTTTATCGATTTTATCAAACCAATTATTAAACCATTTTATTAAGGTTGTGTTACTTTTACAAACGAAATTAACATGTTTAATCTTTTCCCTTCAGCGTACAGCAAGATATTCAGATTGTGATCCTGTACAAAATCATAGGTAGAAAGCTTGCTGAAAAAGCTGCTGCTGCGAACTACAATTTAAATGCAGTTGTGTGGAAGAAAAGGAGTCAAATTATACACGGCCCACATACTCTCGTCCTTAACGGCTGTCCACTTTTCAATTGGATTCTCGGCATCGCATCGTCTTCTCTATAAAGCGAGCGTCTATAGTCATACAGTACACGCTATTGCATTACCATCCTCACCATTAAATGTAAGCTTATAACATCCAAGAAATCAAGGTTTTCTGAAGATACTATGTCTTGCAAAGTTCGGAAAACCAAAACTTCATTCAATGAAAGAAAAAACTTGTGGCTCCCATTACAAAGTTGCAATAATGATGCTGGAGAAAAGGGTTCGGTTAATTCTGCCCAAAAAAAGGAAATTATTGCACACGTGGATCCACTTGAGAAAGCAGAGGCAAGCCAGTCTCATGTAGAAATTGTTGGGTATTTGGACATGGCGACCGGCTTTGGCACATAAAGCCAGTACGTGCTCTTTGCGCTGGAAAGCATACCGAAAAGTATTATAATTACAACCAAAACCGTTTTCGCACAGACAAGTAAGAGATAAATTGATACACCAAAAGTCTGCCCAAAAAGCTGGGTTGCAAAATGTCGTTTTCCCCAAGCCAGCTCTCCAGTACTGCATAATAAATCTACATTTAAAAAAACCTGTGGTTCGTGTTAACACTTCAATTCACGATCAATATAAATCAACCTTCGCCTGTATAAGAGCAACGTGGACCTTTTTGGGGAAAATGAAATCATTCAATTACTTTCTGGTATAGTTAATCACTTCAAAATTTGAACAAAGAAATAGGGACAATTTCGTACCATAACGCGATTAGTTATTAAATATTTTTGTTCAAATGGTTAATAATTGACGCAGCTACGCCTAAAGTCGTGTTTTGGAACTGTCGCAGTGTCCACAACAAATCCGTTGAGCTTTTTGAATTGTTTTTAATCAAATATGGTGTCGATATACGTTTATATCCTAAAGCATCATTTAGATACCCCGACATATTACATCACCCGAATTATACTTGTATAAGACATGACAGAACGAATCAGTTACGTGGAAGAATAGAAATTTCAATCCACCATAGTTCCATCAATTAAAACTGATGTGATTGAAAACATCGTTTATCGCAATGCTAACGCAGCCCCTCAAGGCTCATTAGTGCCTATTTTAATCGTGGATCCTTTTCAGATGTGTTTAAAAGAAAATTTAAAATTGACCTACTTAAAATTAGGAACCAAATTTGCTGTATATGCCAGCTTAAATGCCAAATCACGGAATTGCTGCCGCACAAAGACAAATTGTTGCTGCAACACATCGGATGAAATTGCAACAATCCGGTAACAATAATACTTTACACACAAACGATTCGGCCTGTATTCTATCTGCTCGAAACTCTACGCCGCCTTTTCTGTTTTTTACCTTGATTTGTATACCGGCGGTTATTTCCAATTTGCGAGCTTTAGATGAGTTACAGTCCGATTTTTCTTTGAATTATCAAGCACTCAGCGTAGTAAAAAGATTAATGGTGTGCAATAAAGCTAGTAAGAATAATGATCGAAATTTTCTTAAAAAACCTCTTAATGACCGATCAAGTTATGTTAACTTTATATCCAAAACAGAGAATGTAGGCAATCAGTTGTATCAACTTATTTTCTATGAGCATAACAGACGCTGGTTAGCGCTCAGTGCTCAAAAAAATTCCTAACATTAATTTTCTTGGACTTTCCAACGTATTTTGTTTAGTTAGAACCAAAAACTTTCCCAAAATACAATGACGTCGTTATCGACAATAACTCGATTTTATGAACACTTTTAATTACGCGTGCCTTATCACGAATGAAATTATTTAATTCGTAAGCGCATTAAGGGATCGTTAAGTATGTGCTTAACACAAAGCAAACAACGTAGTTTGGAATGTAATAAAATTGTGCGTAAAAAGCGCAGAACTTCATTCAGCTTCTCCATTTAAGTATCGAAGTGTGAAACTTGCCTTATACGTTAATAAAACAGAAGTTTTTGCAGAAAGATTTTCAAAAAATCATTAAGCCTCATGCCACTTAAGCTCTTTTGCTAAAGAGTGTGTGGTCTGGTATAGCGACACGGAACTCAAAGTCAGCTCATGTCTCGAAGGAGGATTACGTAAATAATGACGCCGTTAAGTGTTTGATGCGCAAAACATGCTGAAGAAAGCATCCGGGTAGGGGTGATATTGAATATATAGCTCCAATATATTTCCCCGTAAATTAATCTGATTTTTATTTGCATAACTAACTCACTCATCAAACTCCAATAGTTTCCATATATGGAATTCGGGCAAAACTAGTGCAATTTCTAAGCCAAGGAAACTACCAAACTGTGTCAACTGTTAGTTCGTTGACATCTCTAAGCATCGTGGAAGGAGCGATTAGACGAAAATAATTTCTAAGAAAAATATTATTCCAAGTAAAAACTTGGTTTTAGAAGTCAATTTTATGCCAATTATTAGGCATATGTCTACATGTTAAAAAAGATTTGAGGGCTGCCAAGCCACTGGCTGAGTTTCTTCATACGTTGAACGAGCCTTTGATTTCTTTTGGAATTATGGTCTAATTTTCAAAGACTACTTGTTTTCCGCTTAACGAAGTCAGATTAGTTTGAAGCCTCTCAAAGATATTTCTACCTCTCACTTTTAATTAAATTTTCTTATGTACTATTTATTCGTGCGAATTTCTACAGGGATCTATTCTGGGTTCAATTTTGTATTCGATTTTTTTTCCTCCAAAAACGTAATGATTGGCACGATTTTCTATATGCTAATGATATTGGACTCCACTCATTGCAAGAACTTGCTTTTGAACTAGGTAACAAGTAGCAAATGGCGATTGATATAACATCTTATTATGTATATAAATAGAAAATAAAAATAAACTCAGACAAGCCCCAACCCATCTGTTTTACTCGAAAAAGAAGCCCTTGCGTTCTCTCTTCATCTGGATTGACAGTTCAAGATCATCAAATTCTTTTCTCTAATTACACGAATGCCACAGCTTTGCTATACTTCCAATTTGTCAATACCATTTTGACAAGGAAGTATAAGTGCGTCATCAGGAGACAATGTCTCTGTTTACTGCGTTTCTTGCCTTTCTCAGTTCTTCCGTTAATACCGTTAATACCTCCTAGAGTACAGTAATATAATTAAATCCTCTATTAATAAGTGCAATAGTTGTCGGCTAGCGTATATCATATATGTGCTTTTCGCAATGTTTCCAGAAACATTTTAAATGTAAGCAGTTAAACATCGAAATTTGTTAACAGATGAATTCTGTTCCCTTCATTTTACCTTTTTCAATTTTAAGCACATGCAGTGCGCATAACTATATACCTGTACTATAATATAAGTGAATTCACTTAAATTTCCCTAATCAAAGAAATAGTTGCATATGTTTACAGTGTTTGGGGTTTCTTATGACACAACTTGGGATCATTTGGGATTACCTGCAATTCATTAGTGTAAATGGAAGCTCAACTTTTGCTTTCCGATACTTAGTGACGCTTTTCATAAGGGCGTGACAAGCTGAAGTGTAAGCCTTTATATGGTGCTACGTTAATGGTGTTTGCTTACCTGGACCAAGGCAGAGGTTTCTAGCTTTTTGTTCAGCTGCGCTACGGATGAGCTTATTTTATTTTATTGTACATTTAATTATATATAATATGAATTATTAAGATTATTTTGTATACTAATTGCACTATTATGGGATTGTTGACTGTAACCCACTGTAAGCACATAGTGATTGGAAAGGGTAATAAACCCGGATTCTTTGGTGAGAAAGTGCGGAAGAATTCCGATGTGGAAATGGTGATGATGAAGTGTGCCCTGCATGTTGGTTGATAAAATGGGTTAACAAAACTTGCACGTACGCCGAAAAAACAGTCTGAGGACCCGGTCTTGTTCGATATGGTCAAGACAAAGAATGCGCCGCGAATCCATCGGAGTGAGTCGACGGTGTCTCTCTGCGGTGAACATACACAAGAGAGTAGAACAAGTACAGTGGCTTCAGGCATCGTTTGTGCACTTGTGGTTACTACGGCATCTCCCGTGATTGGCCGGCCAGCATATGTGACTGAGAAACGTTCCACAGTTGCAGAACAGGTGGCTAAAATGAGAGCGCTAACTTCCTGTCCGACTTCTTTCTCCTAACAATATAAAAACCTAGAACAATTAATAATTTTGCCAAACAAAAACTTTAAATTTTATTATTTTAATTTTTTTTTTTTTTCTGTTTTAAATAAAAATAAATTATATAGATTATATAAATTTATTTAAAACAAAAAGATATATAAATATTGTAATTAATTACGGCAATAGTTTTCCTTGATGCTCCTAGGCAACAGGTGGGATAGAATGTAGGAGAATGTCAGTCCGCTTAAGAAGGTAATCCACAGATTATTTTTTTTCTGCCCATCCGTTTTAATTAATGCACCTTCTTAGATTACATTTGTAGTGTTAGTCTGATAAGGACGATTAGAATTACTTGAACCACCCCAGTTACCGGCGAGCTAGACCACAACATAGAATGTGCCCTAATTTGTTATTACTCGTGATCAACTAAATAACTAAACTAAACTCTAAAATGCTCCATTATAATTTTGGCGTGTTAAGTTTGCAAAATCATCTGCAGTCAGAATGCTGATATTCAGGTCATCTTTTAACAGTCTTTCGTCAGCATGAGCACGTGAGAGGGTAACTGATACTATATTTTGGCTTCCTTTATGATGTTGAATCTTGAACACATAGCACCTCGCAAACCTACAGCTTAAATCACGTTAAGACATTAACCATTTTAAGGATGTACGATCTATTATTATTGTGAATTCTTGGCATCACCCAGCTGCTTTGCATGGTTTGGGACGCGTTACAAAGTACAAAAGGCGTCACTTTATATTGATATATTGGGCGACCAGGTATCGTAAACGCTGTCTTATCGCGAGATTCTCGATGTAAGAAAGTTTGCCAAAATACATCATTCATATCTAAACTGATGATAAAACTTGCTTTAGGAAGTCTACTTATAATGTCATAAACATTAGAAACAGCATAAGCGTCCTCAATCGTAACATCATTTACTTCCTACTACCAAGGCAAAGTCTGGTTTTCTTAACAACACACAAGGTGGTCTCAATGCACTGTTGTATTCTCCTAATACCTTCTAATTTTATCACACGGTCTCCTTCATCGTTGTTTGATAGGTGTGGTCCTACATCTTTAACGTGACTTATTTGATTTGCTTTATCTAAACTCTCGTTGGTAGACGACCGAAATTTGTTTGTTACCTCTTCGGGGTTGATCCCTTTGAATTTGTGTTAACTTAAGGGATGCTGAAGGAGTGGAAATAGTGGCATCAACAGGTGCTAATTCAGTAATACATCCAGCCAGTAAAATATTAAACCATTTCCAAAAATCATATCCGAGGAACAGCGATCTTGATAATAGTGGTATAATAAATATCTGCAAAACCTTTTCTTCTCCACGAAAAGTGAGGTTAGCCTTCTATTTTATGAATCAACATGTTTACACGGTTTTCCAGAATTCAAATATTCCGTTGCTAATTTACCTCCAATACGTGTTATTGATGCACCGGAATCCGGCAACCCATTCAATTTTTTATTAAATATTATAACCTCTGCATGTGGTCGGATATCATTTGCTTTCTCGAAAATAGTAGACATAATATTTTTTCGCATTAGTTTAGTATTATTCCAAGAATTCTTAATACGTTTACTACATTGGATACAGTTTTTAAATTTTGCACTGTGTATTACCTTCTATTGAAATATATTATTTTCCTGAACGCGTATATGCAATGGTCTAACGTAAATTGGAAATTCGTCTTCAAAAGTATTGAACTCCTTTTTGGCTTCAAATGGTGAAATATTATCTTTTAATCGTAGAATTGCGTTTGTTTCATAGGATTTGCTTTGCGTGCACTGCGTTGTGCATGTGCCATTACGTTTTTTAAGCTATTACAATTGGCGCAATTTGGCTTGTAGACATTCGACTTTCGACACCCATGACAAACTATTTTACATTCCGCGAGACAATTCTAATAGCTAAGAACAACTTTTTGACAATTCCAATATTTTAATTCTATTTGTGAAACTTCATCATCAATTCAGCCTGTATCTTCTACTTTTGTTTGTTCGTCCATTTGGGGAAACTCTGCAACACGCTTATGTTGTTAATGCCGCACAAATGTATGCCTCTTTTAAATACTTCGTAAAAATTGTTTTCTTGTATGAAATGTACCTCTCAAATGAGATACTGAATATACTGCTAAGTTTAATATTTCAGATTAGATTTCTGGTAAACGGGTTATCCGTTAAATCTCGAGAAGATGCGATTGGGATGTTTCATTTAGTTGTTGTACCAGTTCCAATATGAACACATAAAAAGCGTCGAAACTTTCATTATTCTTGTGCTTCCTTTCAAGAATCAATCCTTTGGTACCGATATCAGTGCACGAACCCTTATATTGCCTACGCAATGTAAAAACACACGAATCAATGGTTATGGTATCTCCAAAACCATTCAGTGGCTTTTCTCTCAAACAACACGCTGCCATTCCGCCTAACAAGGTCGAAATTGACATTTAAAGTTTGATTTGTCAATGCTTCTGCTCTATATTTATATACTTTGACAGTCAATCTTGTATTGTCTCCTGTAAATTTCAATTACAAATTATAAATTATTTCACTCACATTATCTGGACGGGCAGTCAAGTCATCGTTTCTATTAAAGTTTGGTGGGGATGAGTCACAGGGATTTAAAAATTAATTTAAGATATTTTCTAAATTTTTCTTGCGTATGGGACTGAAGATAGGTGGAGAACTAGAATACTCCATACGATTACCTGATTGAGTCTGTTTACTCTGCATTCAAATATTCTTCATTGCGTCAGCTATATTTTTTTTGAATTTGCAGACTTGACTGTGGGCTTAAGGAAGTAACAACTCTTTTCTGCTGCGAAGTCACTATTTCTATAACTAAATCACGTAACCAGCTATTCTCCTCTTTATTTTGGACTTGATGGTTCGTCTCTATTAATGAGGAATTACTTATATTATTACTTATAATATTTTTTTGTCACGATCAAAACAGGTGCTATTTGTTTTCGCGTATTTTGCAAAATATGATTTTTGATACTTTACAAATGTAATGTCTGGCTTACAGATGGAGCAAGTATTTGTATTAATGTCAGAATGCGTTGCGAATATAACAATATTTCGCGATCAATTAAATAAAGATTTGTTTACAACTAAACGATTGGTAGCGACAACACACATTTATGTTACATTATTTACATATATGTATATGTATTTATGTATTCTCTTTAAACAAAGCCTTAACAGCGATATTCCAAAGAGTGAAAATATTTATATTTTTACGGCAAAACAACTAAAAAAAATACTTATTACAACTTTACTTATTTGAACTTTCTCCTTTTTCTCCACAGCAGCAGTAAACAGTTGAACAGAACGCTAGAGAGTGGTAATAATTTAAATTAATAATAAACCAGAATGATAGCTGGTACAAACATGACAATTTACAAGCCTGCAATACCATTCTGTAGAAAAAATTCTAATTGGTACGAACTCGTTAAGTTCAAGATTGCAGTTCTTAACCGTAAGGCAACTTTTCAGTAGGTATTGTAAAGCTCTACAGTATGCATACAGCTTGTTTGCAGATATTACATTTTTCCAGCAGAGCCATACCAATTACAAGTAACCTTAAAACTCGTTAGAATAGTATTACGTAGGTTAACATATTTACTCATTTCCATACACGTATATGAATAACGTGTAATTTTGAAAAGGAATGTATAATATTGAGATCCCACATGTTTAATAGATGGTGACATAAGAGCTGATTTTATGGGCCCCTCGGTGCCCGCCAGAATTATACTGTAGCATTCTATAGTTTAGTTTACTTATTTCGTTGCCCGAAAATTAAAACACATTGAAGCACACTCTCTATTTTAGCCTAGTTCCTCGGCAAATGGGGTGGTTCAAGTAATTCTAATCTAAATGTATCATTTTACTTTTGTTTAATTTTTTTATTTTATTTATTATATATTTATTTACCTACTTATTCATTAACACATGAAATTCAGCTAAAGAAAATTACAGTCGAATTCAGTACATCTTAATAGAAAATCGTATACCAATTGTTTGAAAACTAGTGTACAATGAAAAGGAGGAAAAAAAGAAGAATAATAAAAAGCAAGTAAGTTTAAAAATAAATTAAAAAGATAAAAATAATAATTCATGTATAAATAAATAAAAAGAGAATAAAAAATGGATGTAGCACTGAAGCACACCCGCTACAAGAACAGATCCAGGTTTGAAGTGAACCCCTAAACCAATGCAAACATGCATAACCTTGGCAACCAACATTATTATTTTAAATAAAAAAAAGGACATAGTTAGAATTAAATGTTAGTTTAAGCACGACATAGGTAAATCGCGCATATTAAGCAAAGTTGCTTTAATAGACCTCATTTAGGTTTCTGCAAAAAACTATGAGCGGATTAAACAGCTCATAACTGTATTTACATTGACTAAGCTTAATCAAAATATGGTAAGGACAATAGAAGCGACCTATTTTCATAGGGTGGCGGAGAGATAATCGGGTCCTAACTCAAATTCCTAAGAGCAAACAGCAAGAATTGCTTTGGCTATGTCCCTGTGGTTCTCCACAAGTTGTCTGCTTCCACTTTTGTGAATAGGAATAAGGAAAGTACACAAAGGAAAAACGCCTAAATTAGAGGATTGGTCAAAAATCTTTGAGATAACACCTCATAATTCGACAGCGCAAGATTTAAGCACACATAATGGCATTCCATTAGATCCAAGCGCACAACTATATTTTAGAGAGCTTAACCTTTTAAAACGTCATTTTCAGAAATAACCAAATTAGGAATTGAAACCATGGTAGTTATCGGATATCGGTAGTTTGCTGATAAATCGAAATTAGCAGTTGAAATTTTCGTCGGAAGTATTCAGCAAAGAGATTTGAGATTTCAAAATCACCCGAGAAATCGGAGCTATTAAAAGAAACATGCGAGGGATGTGTGGAAATTTTTCTCTTTGAGTTAACAACTTTCAAAAAGTATTTAGGAATAGCAAAGAGGGAGGATTTAATGAAGTGAAGGTATCTGCAATAATATTGGTGTTTGAGAGAGTTAAATCTATGCCTTGCCGCCGCGAAATAGTCGAAAGCTGACCCACTTTTCGAATATGTTTTGAATAGCGTGTTTTTTCTGTTCCTGTAATATTTAATTGTCTTATTAAACCACGGGGGACACCTACTTCGAGGTCCGCACTGCTTGATCGGAACAGATGCAGAAATAGCTAGATTTTATATAGAGTAGAACGATGACAGTAAGCTTTCAATACATCCAATTGAGAAATCAAGATGAGAGTTTAGCAGTAAATTGTTGATTTTATGAAAATCATAACATTTACTTTAAAAAGTTGGAATTGGAACATTAAAACAATTCAACGAACCATCATGCTTATGATGAAAGGAAATACGCAATGCTGGATTATAAGGATCCTCAAGTTAACTGAAAGAAAGACAACGGTTAACACAAATCTCACAAAAATTGGCAAAGCAAACATCAAGCAGTCTACGATTGCAATTTGGGGTACTGTTGTATTGAACGAAATTATGATCAAATAATTAATTAAAAACACAACAGCTGCATCACGTATTGAAGTAGGAATCGAACAGTCGGAACTATGACTGTAACGCTAAGTGACTTGACGCAAGTTGATGTCACCCAACGCAATGACAATATCGGTAGGTTTAGATTGCTTGGCCACTTCGCAAATGAGGGCGGCCTGTTTCTTATATATAAATATATCAGAATTTGGGGGAGTATAGGAGCAGGTTATAAATAGCTGTTTATTAGGTATTTTCGCTCGAATGGCGGAAAATTCAACGTCAGGGGAAGTGGGAAATGTTATTGAATTGGACGGGACTGAGGCAGATATGGCAATTAATACACCACCCCCGATGCGATTCTATCGATCATTTCTGAAAACCTGGAAAAAATTGTGGAAATTTTTGAGGAATGAAAATCAGGTTTTAAGCAAGTTTGAGTGAAGGCCAAACAGGAACACAGGAACACTCCGTGCTCACTGAATTTACGAAAGTATAGCGAATTTTTGAATTTGCCCCTAACATTTTAATAAATGAGAGATAATGGTCCTGAGGAAACATTTAGTTTTTTTGAAGTCGACAGGGCTACTGCTTTAATATTACGGGGTTGCTCACGAGGGTCAAATTCCTTAAGTACGGATCCAACCGGCTACAATGATTTATTTAACAACATATCTATGTTTTCAGTCGGAACTAGCATTTTAAAAGACGAGATTGTTCTAGGTTGAGGAGGAGGAGGAGGATGGGGCTTACGTCGGCAGATAACTTTTTATGTTATCTACAGACGTGTCAGCAGCCAATCTTGACACAAATATTGCTTTTCTGGGAGGAATTGCCTTCAAGCAAATGTTATCTGTACTAGGAGCAATAGGGTTCACGACTGGGGAGTTTTGAGTTGGGGAAAATATAGACCGGGTAACCACACTTGCACGAGCAGCTTGCTCGATGTGCCCAGTTTGGCGACCAGCGTTCACACTCGAACAGCCAGTGGGAGAGGATGATGTATTATTCTCGTTATTAGTTTTAGGCGATGACGCCTGCGGAGATTGAAAGACGGCAATAGGAGGAGATACCCTTGTCACGTCAAAAAAGCTCAAACTAGCTAACTTTTATCAACGAATCAGACTTACGAGAACGAGGTGACGAACCACACGCTATGCTACGAGGTTTAACTTTGCTAACTGGGGAAGAAAACGAATGCTCAATATAACGGCACTCATCTTAATTATTTCAAATTTCTCTTGCAAGGAACGGCGATTTTTGCTCAAATCTGATAAACAATTTCTCGTCTCTGTGAAGAGTTTGCAGAAATCTATGTTCCGCTTTTTATTGTCAGGACACGATCATTGCAAGCCTATTGAGAGGTCAAGGACTGCATCAGCAGCACGGCCGATAATACCAGCACACTTTGCATGGCAAAAACTATTGCACAGCCAACACGAGATAAATCGTTCAGATTCAGGGCCTGTTTTCGACCGACATGGTGTAAATAAACAATCCATGTCCACTAAAAACAACAAAAGGAGCTTATGAAGAAAAAAAAAGAAAAAAAAAAATTAAAAATTCCACTACACAAATTTTGATCAAATTAAAGCAAACTTCTCACTTTTGTTCCCACTGTAACAAGATAGTGAAAACCAAACAAACCGTAATCAAAGATTAATAGGAAAAAGAGAGACTTTTGCTAAGAGCTTATAATGTCCGCGAACAAAATTTAGGGTAGGGTGTCAGTGGGTCTTTTCTTGGCCGTAAATGGAGTAATAACGGCATGCCGTTATTCAAAATCGCATGATCACAAAAATAGCGGCTTGCCGTTATGCATAAAGAGATCTAGCGAGAAAAAAATGAGACAATTGGAGAGAAGAAAGCAAGAAAATTATGCTCTAGTTTTCGGGAGTTTGTTTTCTTGGCTACGAAGGAGTAAAGTTTGAGTTGCGAAAGAAATCGGATGGAAGGCTATAGTGACATTAAAATCAGAATAATTGACTTTCTGTGTAGTAACAATTTATTAAAAATGAAAAAATACAATAAGGAAAATATAATTAAAAATCTGTTCTTTTACTTGTAAATGTTATCAGTTCGAATTTTTTAAACCGATATAGTGAAATTCAGGATAAGAAGAGAAACGAAATGTAAAGCAGAAAACACGAAAATCCATTAGAGAAAAATAAAGATATTGTTAAAAAGGAAAAAACGTATCCATTATGAAACAAAACTTAATGTATTATAAGAAAGGTTTTTTTGGTAAATTGAGCAAAAAAGAAACATATATTAAAGTGATTAAAATGTATAACTGCAAACAAAAAACAAAGAAGTAGACAAATGATCAAACCAAGAGAGTTTACGTTTATATACATAGAGATGTATAGTTTTGCCCCTAGGGCAAAGAAAATTGTTCTAGAGGAATCTACGATGAGTGTGAAGGGTAAAAGCCAAACTAACTCTAAAAATAGTAACTAATTCTTTAACTTCCTATGTAAAAAGAATTGTTAAGAAAGACCACATTCATGTAGAGAAATAATGGTCGAAAAATACGAAATGTAAAAAGTTAGAGATGAAAAAAAAAAAACCTACTAAAACTATTCGAATAATTAAACAAAGTGTTTGTTAAAGCCTTTTTAAGAAAATAAAAACGAAAAATCTTTATTATTCAAGACATCCTGGAAGGAAAGGGTAAGTAGCTAAGCTCCTGTTAGTGACTTAAAAGTTTGTACTGTGGTAAAATTGTCTTCCGTGGTGTTTGGCAGTTTGGGCTTATCCTCGATTGAATACTAACAGTATTGCAAGGAAAGAATCAAATAATTTTACAGTTGCGGCTATTCTCAGGAAGCTAAATGGTCAAAAGAGTAAGTTCTTCAAAATGAATTTTTCACATAAAAGATTAATATATCATGTAAGTTAAATTACACACTATTCTTTTAAAGAATTTTTCTGCTTTAGACATGAATAAAACCAAAAAGCAAAAAATACACTAAGAATTTGAAATATTTCTTGCACAGATTTAAAATCCGACTATAACACGCGGATTTGCAAACTTTATCTTTACATTTTTTTTACACATGAAATTTAGCTAAAATAGATTAAGAGCCGAATTTAATTGGCTATTAGAAATAAATCTTCTAGAAATCATTTAAAGGAAAATAAAGAAAAAATAAAAAATACCCTCCAACCCGTGGCTATAATGTAAAAGCATGGTAACCAATAATAGTGTAAAAATTTAGCTTTATTTTCAATTCCTACTAGGATATATGAATTAGAAGGTAATCTAGATGCGACATGAGCAAGATGTCATTTCGACTTTTGCAAGATTGAAAACCCCCTAATTATGTCTACATTGACTATGCTTTATTAGAATTAAGTTCTGAGACAAACGGTGGGAAACATTGAAGTTTATCTCACCAAGTAATGTCGGCCAATCGATGGCATTATTTATTAACTTAATTAAAAAGGAAACACGAGGAATAAACATACGTTTTTCAAGTGGCGGGAAAATCAAGAAAGTAATGAGCCAAATGAGTTCCAACCAAAATTTCTAGGGGCAAAGACCAGCAAGTATTTTTGAACGGCTCCTATTGAGTTTACATAATACTTATAGAAACAAGACAACGCAACAGAGGCATACTCAAGCATTAGTCTAACCAACCTCATGTATGTTGTTGAGGTGAAAACACGAATTTTCTCTCTGTTAAACAGAGCGTGAGAATGGTGCAATTCTAACCCTCGTATATTATTTTTTCTTTATTAGTTAATCAGAATTGTTGAAGTTGAGGTCCCATTTATTAGTGAATCAAACAAAGTTCAAATTACTCTTTCATTTCTATGTCTTATAAATAATACGATAATATTCCAAAGCTAATGAATACATTTGTAAAATAAGAAAATTTATCAAGAAAAAATGGAATTTTAACTTCGATGTTATCATAAAGTTATACGCATACTATATAAGAGAATAATCTGATATTATAAATGGAAAAGTGAACTAATTTTTAATAAAAATATAATCAGACTGCACCAAAATTCTTATGCTTTCCCTAATAGCTTCTACATAAGGAGAATTAAGAAAATCAATAAATATACAATAGAACATAATCCCTGAAGATATATATTAGTTGGGGGAAAAAGAAATGCATTATTTTTTCGGTAGATGGCTGCACTGATAGATTTCTCGTAAAGTATCGATCAAACAATTTCATATTTATGCTCGTTGGAAAGGTGACATTTCGTAGTAAAAAAAATTCTTTTGCTGTTTTTTGTTTGGTGCATTCAGTTGTGAGTTACAGCGTGTTAAAAATGGAAGTGAACAAAGAGAAAATTCGGTACATTTTACAGTTTTTCTTTGACAAAGGCGAAAATGCAAGCCAGGCGGCTAAAATTGTGAATGGTGCTTATGGTTCCGATACTGTAACAGCCAATTATGTGCAATTTTGGTTTCGTAGATTCCGTTCAGGAATTTTTGATGTTAAAGATGCCCCTCGCACAGGTAGGCCGGTTGTCGAAAATGTCGATAAAATCGGAGAAATGATCGAAGTTGACCGGCATGTTAGCAGCCGTAACATCGCCCATGAGCTAAAAATCGACCATAAAACAGTTTTAAACCATTTACACAAAGCTGGATTCAAAAAGAAACTCGATGTTTGGGTATCACACCAATTAACAGAAAAAAACATGATGGATCGAATTTCCATCTGCGAAGCCTTGGTCAAACGGAATGAGATAGACCCATTTCTTAGACGGATGGTGACTGGAGATGAGAAATGGATCACATACGATAACCCTGTGCGAAAACGATCGTGGTCAAAGAGCGGTGAAGCACCTCAAACGGCCAGGAAGGTTTTGCTATGCATTTGGTGGGACTGGAAAAGGATTATTTATTATGAGTTGCTTCCATATGGCCAAACGCTAAATTCTGATCTCTACTGTCAACAACTGGACCGTTTGAAGATAACGATCGACCAGAAACGGCGAGAATTGGCCAACAGGAGAGGTGTCGTGTTCCACCAGGACAACGCTAGGCCACAAACATCTACAGTGACTCGCCAGAAACTTCGGGAGCTTGGTTGGGAAGTTTTAATGCATCCGCCATACAGTCCGGACTTGGCACCAAGCGATTATCATCTCTTTCTTGCATTGCAAAATTTCTTTAATGATAAAACATTGGAATCTAGGGAGGATTGTGAAAATCGACTACTAGAGTTTTTTGCAAATAGAGACCAGGACTTCTATGAGAGAGGCATTTTGAAGTTACCTTTAAAATGGCAACAAATCATACAACAAAACGGTGCATATTTGACTCAAATCGGACAATCCGAAGCATGTTAAATAAAGTCCTGAAATTCATATGAAAATAATGGATTTCTTTTTCCCCAAACTAATATATCAATTGTGTCGTTATACGGTATATAGGTATGTTGCATTCCGTTGCTCTAGCTAATACCTTTTATGCTTTTTACACGACAATCTTAAGGGGTTAAATCCATGGTTCTACGGCCACAATTTTTTTACGATAATAGGAGTATGTCAAGCTCTTACTGAAATATTTGGAATTTTTCTTTCCGTAAGAAGAATTATGCATTTTTGTCCTTTTTTAACAAACATTTTAATTATGTTTTCAATAATAAATGAAGTTTATTAATTCTCTGACTAATGCACTTTTTACTTAGCTTGATCCCAAAGTGTTTGTTTTTGTTGTTGTTGGTTTTTAAGTGAAGTTTTTATTGCATCATATTGTGCGACAAAATATAAGATGCCGTATCGTTTGATTTCAAAGGTGTAGTGCGTGACCTTTATTATTTTTTTGCTTATAAACTGTGGGTAAGAATCGCACTTTGTTATCACTGTTCATAAATCGATTCTTGGAAAAGACCTCTGTGTTCTTTTAGTGCTTAACTTTTTAAAGTGCTTGAATTTATGATTTGTGATTATGAACTTCGTGTTATATTTTGATACATTTATAGCAACCGAGCACATCGTTAGACCTTCAACACCGACAAATAGAATAATTTGACTCTTTCATGATTTCTTATAACAATTTGTTCACCGTTTTTGATGAAAGTAAAAAAGCAATCTCATTTATAGAGATAAATGTTTATTACTTTGATACTTATAAGGCCTACTTACAATGTACCGCGCATATTAATCAAGAGTTGGACACCCAAAAAGCGATTATAGTACATTTAGATATATGTCTACTGTTTTATGCAAAAATATCCCTAAGCTAAGTCCCTTCGAAAAATTATATCACCTGTTACACATAAGCGAATTAAGAAAATCATGAAAACTAATCCGTTAATGAATGAGGGCTTTGAAATCGCTTGATTAAATCTAACTGATCGCTATATAAGAATCTGGTTCATCCATCAAAGCTCTACAATGAACCATTAATGAAAGTATCTGTACTGAAAATTTACTCTATTGAAATTTGATATAAAAAGTTCAGTTTATCTATGCTCCACTTGTTTAACTGAAAGCTCTCTCAATCTATGGGAACAAAACCCACGTCGGGGTATAGATTTACGCAAATGGAAGGAAACGACAGACTTTGTTACCACCCCAAATCATACTTTCAAATTGGTCATCGATATCCGATATACTATTAACCTCACCTCTTTGAATTCGAAATCACTTTCGTTTATACAAGCCAATACAAAATTCTAAACGAAAAATTACATGTCTACTCGACTAAAGTGACAACTTCCGCGGATAAAGAAAACATTATGTACAAACAACTTCCTCCCTTAAAATGATGTGCAATCCTTCTTAGGATGACTGCGAAAAATGTGTGGCTACCGCAAAGCGACATACGCGTTGCCTAAACTGTTTAGCTAGCTCTCACGAGATGAAGAATTGCAGAGGCAATTATTTTTGTTACATTTGCAAGCAAAGGCATCACTTTCTGCTTCACACAACGGATTATAGACAACAGCACGCGATAAGGACCACAACAGCCAACAACGACAGAGCAGCAATTATTCTTCCTTTAATAGGACGGCTAGGCCCAGCTAGGGCACTCATCAACTTCGGATCTGAAGCTAGTTTTGTATCTCATAAGTTACAAACAAAATTATCACTACCCACAAAAGCCACTAAATGTGACATAACACGGTTTAATGGGACAATATCTACTTACTCAAGTCGTACTTGCGCTATTTGAATAAGCTCTCGTGTTAACCTATTGGTTCAGATCGACGTTAATGCTCTTCTTATAATATATCTTATCGGTCAGCTTATGTACCATTTGATTCAATTGAGAATCTCCCGTTGCATGACTTGCCTTTAGCTGGTTATTCGATAAGTAAGGCACTCCAAGTGGATTTACTGTTGGATGGCTCATAAATTATGCTGGATGGGATTAAAAAGGATTCCCCCTTAGCTCAAAATACCATGTTTGGTTGGATAATAACAGGCAAAGCTGACAGTTATAGACCCTTACAGTCTGTTTCATTACTTTTCAACTCTATTGACCTTGCTGCGTTCCAGATAAGCTAGGAGAATCTCGATTTATAGCTTTACCGCACATCCTTCAATAAGACGCCCGTCTTTTACATGATCCTGAATTCAAGCATGCCTATGATAAAAGTATCATGGAACGCGACGTCTTAAATCATATCGTTAAGGTAAGTTCTGACACAAATTTCATTGTAACCCCAAAATACTTCTAGTAAATTAAGTTTAGTTTTTAACGCCTCCAGTGTCACATCAAATGTTTTTAGTGTTGATGACTTATTATAACCAGTGCCAAATTCGTCGGCCGATATAACTGTCTTCATTTTAAGATAGCGTCGCTTTCGTTACGTTTTTAATGTCGACATTGGGAAAATGTACATGCGAATACGAATATACCCTCCATATACACACTTCCAAAGACTTATCTTTCGAAACGAATTTTAAATATATCCGCGTGGCTATGAACTCTTAACTATTACTTCCGGCATAAATTGCGCGTAGCATTTAGCAATTCGGACACAACAAGCGCTACCAAAAGAATATGGAAGACGATGTGCTGATGTAGCTAATGTTATAATGTTTCACATGTGTGTTGATGGCATTCTTGCTGTTGTCACCAGTCACCAGTACTGCTAAGACTTCACGTGAAGTTGACTATGTCTTAAAATCGGCTGGTTTTTCGCTTCGAAAGTGGATTGTAAGATTATCCACTAGGTGAAGAATGTATAAACTTATCAGATAATAGTAAGACGAAAAAATTATGTATCAGTTGCAATATCGCTCACGATTATTTCTATCTCCAACCAGCTACTGCTCCGAGCAAAACTACTATCGCGCAAAGAGACAAGCTCTCTCGGAAATTGCCAAAGTTCTTGATCCAGCAAGATGGCTAGCTCCTAAAACAATAGTGGCAAAAATTACAATGCAGAAAATTTAGCAGGATAATACAGATTGAGATGAAACAATAAACCCATTAACTCTTTCCCGCTGATGATTACTTGTTAGGATTCGTTTAAAATATATTTAAGTCTATTTTACACAATATTTTTTGTTCAGTGTAATAGAATATATTTTGTTTAATAAGCACTTTTTTTCCTTGGTCAAGCAATATATTGGCAATATATTTGACAAACGCTTTTTTTGCATACCTGGACATTTACACGCTACATTTGGGATACCTGATTGGTTAAAGGCATTAATTTTACAAAATAAAAAATCAAATGTAACTTATTGTGCATTATTTTATTATAATATAAGTACCAATTTTTTTATAATAAAAGACCAGAAAATTCACCAATATCGACTGTTGTTTTTCGAATTAATTCGCGCATGATATTCTGGTTGAAAGGCCTGAATATTATTTACTCCTTAGTATTAAGCATTGATTAATGTGCCTGTACTACAAAATTATCTAAGGATAAGTTAATTTTGCTAAAAACTTCTTTTCTTTACACATCTTTAAAGAATAATTTAATTATAAAATATAAGAATTGTTTAAATGAAGCGAATTATATTGATCGGTTTGCTTTAATATTCATTTTGGTGTTTGCGATCAGCACTTAGTGCTTTCCGTAATGGGTCTCTTTCTTTTTTTCAGTTTTCCGTGTTGACAGGTTTTCTCCTTGACTTGCTCTTCATTTAATATGTCTTTAGTGATACGTCTAATTTGAGAAATAACTTTTGTGTGTGAGACTAACTTTTTTGCTTTTTTTTACCATTTTGACTTTTACAAGCGGAGGCAAAGATTGGCCTCTCTGAACTAAGCAGAAATCTCGTTGCTTTGCGTGGGAGCTTTAAGAAAATCAAGCCAATGTTCGATGAGTGTTGTTATCTAGCGCACTCACTTTCTTCCCCAGCCTGTATAAGACCGACTTGTAGTGTATTGTGCGGTATTTCTCCTCCGCCTTCGTCGACTCATGTGACTGGTCTATCCTTGCCTACAATGAAATTCTCGTGTCAAGCCTTGTGTCATCACACTAGCGCGTACTGGGAACCCGCTAATATAAAGATCTACTTTCCCTGCCATTTTCAGCCCACCATAGTACTGCAATCACGGACAGTTTTCATTGGGATAGAAGGTAACTTTCGGGCAGACATCAAGAGTAGATCGTATATCTTAGAATAATTTTCACACGGCATCAATCATCTCTCTGCTTGGTCCATAGTCGTCAGGCTTCTGGATTTTATTTCGCACATCGACTTCTATAGAAGTGAAAAGGGAACCACTATCATGTCAGGTCGCGCCGCTTCATCTCTTCTAAAGACGAAAGCACTCATCAAAGCTTCTAGGAATTACTCCACGTGCTCTACCATCTTTGTTTTAAGGGATGAAAGCCGTCCTCCTTAGCTGTTGCAATAACATTCTGGTACTAATTAAGGCGTTGCTTACGTTCGAGTTTATGGCCAGTATTTAGCGTCTCTCACCTAGAATTTGCCTTCTAAGATTGCCGACGTTATTTCGCTTCCTGGATAGACCACCCCTAACCCCTTTTCAAGGTGCTTTGCGGCATCTCTCAATTAACAAGTCATTGACATACCAAACAAATTCAGTTATGTAGCCTATTTTCTTTACAATATATGTGATACTGTCATGCAGTTCCAAATACAGTTACCAATGCGGAGCTGCAACGGACAGGCAGATCTTCAGACAGATCGGTGAGACGTCCACATTTCCATGCTTCATAATGGGAGGGGAACGGCTATTAACGTCAAGATAATCCCGAATTTCCGTTGTCAGGTCGTTAATCTCTCTCCTGGTGCAAAGGCTTCCTGCACTAGCGCAAAACCACCGTCTAACTTAAGCATACGCTGACCGAGCGTATACATCGCACGATAGCTTCCATTTCAGTATAATCGAAGTCATCTTTAGTGCTAGCCGCCGTCTGTGCGAAGCCCCTATTATGTATAAGACAAGATAAACATGTCATAAAATTTCCAGCAGGTTGACCCCGGACTTCCTTGTTCTAACAATGTGCGTACATAAGCCGCATCTGTAGCTAGTTACGCTAGAGTGTCGATAGATAATTCTCAGCAGCTTAGTAACTCATGGAAGCGGCAAAATTTGAAAGACAGTCCTGGACGGCTATCTTAAGGTATGATTGGTTGTCCTCGTCAGATTGGTTGCCCTCATCAGAAGATACAAGAATATTAATTGACCATAAGTCTTTTATTTCGCATCATTCATCAGCTAAAATTTAATTCATTGACTTGTTTAGTCAATACATAAACAAATACAACTAAGAAACTAGGGCAGCCATTTACGGCATACAACAAAGCTTATGGTTACGTAGTTTATAGCTTATATTTAAATTAATAATACCTATTTGATTAATAATAGCAGCAAGCTTATAGTAATTTGTATTGTATATTATACAATGTCTATTTATATGATCACTTCAAAGAGAGTAGTATAATTAACATTATGACGTACCCGCCACTGAAGGATGCGGGTACGCTCTTTTTTTGTCATAATGTATTTAACATTCGAAAGGGCGTCTTGATCAGCATGAAATTCTAAATTGATTAAATCTGTCCGTTTGTGTGCTGTGTGGTATGTGTTGTTGGCAATTTCTTGGTAGAAAAAACGAAGCTATCGACATTAAATTTGATAGAAACACTGGAAGTTTAATACAGAAAATTCTCCTGGGTGGCCGAGTAGGCAAGAGTCTCCACTAGCAACTTCAGTGGTCGTGGGTTCGAATCTCAAGTGCGGTAGAGTTTTTTAATAAAGGCCGATAGCCTTAGATGCTAGTGCTTTTAAGAGTTTAGTCTTAGAATTTATTCCTCTGGCGAGAAAATCTTGGCCCGTTTAGAAAAAACTGACCGAAAAGTTGACTAAGCGTTTATATGGTGGGTATGCGGGATGCACCGCCGAATACAATCTTCTTCTCATTATTTTAATTCTTTGAATCGCAAAAGGAGAGTAAGTGATAATAATCACTACTGATTTTGCAGCCAACGTAAAACGTAGTTAAGGCGGCACTCACGGAGAATTCAACTTAATTTCGGCAAGTGAAACTGGGCAATATGACACACCTAACATTTAGTGCCGGTCCCCACTTATAACTGGTTACAAGATTAATTAATTTCAGACGGTTAATATGGGGGAGAAGAACATAACTGAGGCCAAATACATTTTGTTCATTATAATATATTAACATGACAAACTTACTTATTACTTACTTATTAACTGACAAACTAACAAACGCAATGAATTTTTTTCTGTTTTTGCTATATGGAATCAAAACCAATACTCAAAACTACAAACTATGGGACATCTTCAACGGTGTGCCATGTAGACTAGAGACCATAAGGTTTAAACTAAGTTTAGACTAAAAAATATAAAGTTTACTCTGATCTACCCCAATAAGGCTTCTAAATGTTGCTTTGGAGTTGTCGTCCTGGTATTAAATGAAAGAGAGAGTTTCACATTATCAGTATACATTACAAAAGGGGGGTATTGAATCACGCACGACAGATAATTTGTTAGCAGAATGAATTATACAGATGTTCTCATGGACATTAAATTCTTATATGGGAAAACGCTTTTATTTTTAACATCTTGAAGCGAAGATTCATTTTTTAGAGTAAATTGACATAAACTATGTTAAATTTGGGTCAGGTAAGACTTGTTTTTATGCCATCGCATATAAGAATTCTCATAAAATATGAAGCTGTAAATGCCAAGGAGGCCTAATTCTTAATATTTGTCCATAATTATAATTTAACATAAAAATTAACGGGACCCAATTTGAACCGAGTGGATCTACTTTTTAGATCCCGTTCTATATTAACGAATTATTGAATTGAATAATATGGAAGTGAAACACTATGAATCTGCTGCTATTCTTCATAGTTTTCGATGCAAGCTACGATACTTGATGCTCATGGTGATGCCAGATGATACTACTTAACTTACCACAGAGCGAATTGTAACCATTATGTTTCCACCAGCTCGACCTCGACTTCTTAAACCACGTTGTTTAGTTGTAATGTATTTTATTTATTCATTCATTTATATTTTAATTTGCTCAATTACATATATTCAGTTTAACAGATTTATGTTTGTTTAGTGCACATTTTGTACTCCTTTTATTTTGCATACTTTTGTTCTGTGCTGACCTTCGAGAATTATTCGTTTGATTATATAAGAAACCATTCCAAGACATTTGAAGTGTGGCGTCTTCTTTTTAATTTCAATTTTCTATATACTGCAATTTTTGTGGCACACTTCAAGTGTAATGCAAAATGTAAATGTCATATAACTCTTCTATAATTTCAATTTATTTAAATTTTTATTTATTCGATAAAATTCATATTTGTTATCAGCTTGCAATCAAATTCATATTTTTTTTGGATTTGCACGGTCGGCTTTTTGCTTTGGATTTTAAATACAAGGCTAAAAGATTAATCTTCTCAAATTAGTGTCAGTGCAGATCTGAGCCTGCTTTAAGGCAGGTAATAAATTAAAAAAATCGGAACCCATACAACCTCGACGTTTGCAACACCAAAAAGCCATGAAAAAATCTAGGAAGACCAAAATGAAGTTTTGAAATCATTATACCAGGAGCTTAAATCTGGAAACCGTTAGCAGTAAAGAGCTAACCTGTTGTGATACCAACGAAAATCTCGATTGTAGGTTTGTGAAGGTGAATTTGACCGAGTATGCGTCTAATGTTTCGAATACTATTAAGTTGTTCATATCCTTTCTTAAAGGCTTCAATTTAAATCGATTCAAGCACAAATTCTCAACGTTGAAAATTATAGTACTTTTTGTCATATCCAGAATGTTGCCAGCTTGAGATGATAATTCGCGGATATCTTGTTCTTGTTAAAATTGGTTAGATGTTTTTGATATCAGACCACACGTTTTAAGTGGATTGCGACAGCTTGAAGGTTGGTTAAAAACCAACCATTAAGTTCTGAAAATAACGAGAGATTTTTTCCTTTCAAGACTTCATATTCAATTTAGTTTCATCACAAGTAACCCATTTTGTAAAACAAAACAAAATTTCCACCTAGCAAAACCTAATCGGTATATTTCTTTTGCAAGAATCTCGGAAATTTTATGACTGAAATGGCCCTTATCTCTGCGCGGGTATGTGGCGAAAAGGATCGAAGGTGGTCCATGATTCGGTAAAGGTTGTGATAAACAAAAAATAATTCCCTCCTTTTTGCCATATATATTTTTTATAGGTACGCTATTAACAGCCATTATGTCGGTAACGTGAGGAGTGCGTTAACATATTTGTCAATGGCGAAGAATGTTTTAAAGCGATTCAAACATTTCTATTAAGGAAAAATAAACAATGAATTACACTTGCGAATTGCTCTAGGTAAACACCCTCTCCAATTTCCAATGTCTGTTGCATCGTTCAGTTGACAGTACACTACGCATAGTCCGTAGTTCAACTGCTAATGACTTCTATTATCACTATATAAAGTTTCTTAAAACGCATTACACATAGTAATGACGACCTGTAATAAATTTGAAAGAAGTTATGTAAGAAGTATCGTCAGCTATTCAGTAAGTTCGCTTTTACTTGTGGCATGACAGGATTCATAGAATTATGCAATAGTCTCTCTTTGTCGATTTCGCCAGAGAAATAAATTTTAAGACTAAATTCTTAAAACCATTAGCATCTAAGGCCATCAGCTTTTATTAAAAGCTCTACCGCACTTAAATCAAACCCACGACCATTGAATTGCTAGTCGAGATTCCTCGCCTTCGCCTTCGCCCAGTAAGGCGGATGGATGTACTGTTAAATATCAATGTTTTCATACAACTCATTCTTACTGCTTACTGCTCACATTATCTGCTGTAATATATATGAGTAGTATTAACCATAATCCAAAAACTAAAGGAAAACAACATCGATACATGCTCCTTGAAAACCTTTTCTATTGGTCCCTACTCAATCATTTGCGCACATAAGCTATTCGTTCTACTCAGACGTCCTAAACCTCTCGACACGACGAGCAGCTAGATGTAATGAAATAACTGTTGTTGTAACGTAATTAGTTGATATCCGATAATTCGACTCACTGATAAATCGAAATTGACCGTTTTAAATTCAGGTGAAAGCGTTTAAAAACATCAGTGACAAACGACAATAAGGAACAAAAAGACGTCATTGTCGCCCCACAGCGGGCAATGGAAGTTACGTTGTTGTTCCAGAATAGGAACCTATGTATGGCATGTGTGTCCCTCTGGCGAGGACGGCACCTATCTAGCACCTCAAATATATAGTGCTAATATTTATATTATGTAATATTTAATCGTTGGGCACAACCACAGTCACCGCGAAGCTCATCGAAGGGTCGTTCCTGCAGTCAGGAAGGATGTCCTAAGTACAACAAGAACTGTAGCCAGCAGAACCGTGAGCTACTTGATCCCCGTGGTATCTCAATTGTTTAAAAAACTAGGACCCAACTTTAGGTAGAATATGGCTACATACTAGTTAGATCCAAACTTTTCGGGCCGATGACCTTGCTGATAACTTATCCCGTCAGAAGGTGATGAAGGCGGCCGCCTTTTCAATCTGTCATGCAGCTGCCGGCCGATGAAAACAGTTAGCGGAAAAGCAGGTTAACGAATTAAAAATGAAAACATGAACTCAGGTAACAGTAATATGGTTGTAAAAAGTATATAAATAGAATATTTGCGGAAGGCAGAGTCAGTCGAAAAAGAATAATTGAGCTGAGAAGTCGAGAGTATTGTCAAAATAAATTGGGAATTATCCTACTTTTAAGGAGATAGATTATAAATAAAAGAATTTTGAAGTGAAAACGTGCAGGTGTATTTCTCTTGGTAAAAGAGAAAAAACCACGATCTAGCGATGCGAACCGTATCCAAGAAAAGCGAATTTCATAAAGATATTATTGAAAAATGAAGTAGGACATAAAGTACAAAATAAATATTTAGGATCTTAGAAGATCATAGAAATTAAGGATAACGATAATATTAACATGAAAGATAATAAAGACACAAACCAAACAGTGCTCAAAAATAGATTAAAATTATGTAGAGAAACTAAATAAAATACTAAGTGTAAGGGCCCTACGCAAGCAAAATATATTCATAGGAAAGTATTTATAAAAACCCGTTGTAAAGGTAATTAAAGCAATAATTGACACACACAAGAATGATCATTTATTTATAAAAATCATCCTTCCCAAGAGGGAAGCAAATATCAAAGCATCCACCTTTACAGGCCATAAGCCATTAATTAATACACTCATTTAATGAACTGATGGAAGTCAAATGCAAATCAGACAGCTTGAGTTCGTTGAGCATTTCACATCTAGCATGCGGCATATTTGTGGAAGATCATACACATTTCAGAATTTAAAGATAATACATGCATTATAAAACAATTCCGAACTAAAGTCATCGCTCAAAAAGAATCTTTGCAAACACTACACTCGCATTTTGAATTAAAATATTGGGAGCGACGAATTTCTCAAGCAAGTTTTTTGCCTGTTAATTCATGAAATATTATTTTTGTAAAGATATTACTTATGCGGCTATTTGGATGACTCGCCATTTAATGATTAATGGATATCGATATACTAATAGGCGGCCTAACATAAACAAAATAAATATATTTTTGTTTCACAAATTGCACAAATTTTTAAAAGACAAAAATACGTATGCCAAAATTTCCAAATTCCAAAAGGCCAAAGGAACATAATTATGTCTTCGTTATAGAGAATAGACACAAAAGTTGAGCGGAGCACATTCCCGTTAAAAACAAATTTCTCTTTTCTTGAAAGTTTGCAAGTTTTTTTTGAAACTTGATTTTTCAAAACCTGAAAAAGCCTAACTAGCTATGTTCATTTCAATCTTTCGCAATATTAAAATACCATTTTCACATACTTTAAGAAGTATTAAAGTGCCAATTTCTAGTGAACCACGTAGCAGCTTTTAATAATATTCATTACCACTGTACCCAGTGCCCTATATATCTTTGAAAAATTTTGTAATGTTGCTAATTACTGTAAAAAAATGCATGCATTCAAAACATTTATATAATACATAATAATACATAATCTTACGAAAAATAAAACAATTTCTCCTAACCTTTATCTTTTTAGCAGTATGATAAGTATGATAAAAAGAGACTTGGAACCTAGAATGCAACAAGCAAAGTGTGCGAACTGTAAATTAAATGTGGCGAACGGCGGGACGTGTAGATTACATTATTCTTAAGAATGCTGATATGGGCATCACATAGGAGCGCTTGTAGAGTAGAACGTAATACATTAAAAATTATATAAAAAGACTTTTTTGAATACATAACGAATATTGTATGACAAACCTGTTCGTGAATTTTTTTCACGGAACACTCGCGCGTGATTATCTTACAAACATATTATTAGTAATACAAAATATACAATATTAAAACACTACCCAAAAGAAATCAACATTTTTATTCATATGTCATTAAAAGCATAAGTATATGTAAGTCTTCTCAAACTAAACTTAAAAATACAGAAAACAAGTAAAGGGTGTTCCGTAAGTTACCAATTCTAGATCCTACAAATTGTTCACATTTGAATATACTCAAACGATTTGAGTTGATTATTACTATCTCTCTGTTTAAAGTAGAAAGTAAATTGTTATAATAGATCAACTTTTCAGGTGCACAATCCGTCTGGGCCGTTTGCGCTAAATAGTAAAATCACCTCAGAGCACAATATTTTGGATTTCGTCATCATTTCATTATATTATATTTATAGTCCCAACTAAATTTTCCCGAAACAATCTAAAATTCTTCTATATTCTTTAATTCAGTTTACTACATTATATGCAATAAATATTGTAAGTTTTGCCTGGAAGAGACCGTCTTCCTACGATACAAGGCAAATCGATGTTTCATAATACCACGTCTCCTTCAATGCCGTTTAAATGTGCATGTAATCTGTAGATGTTGTGTAGCGGGCTCATTACTCCTACGAATTAAATTATGAATCGCTGTTGAAGACCTTTCTGCGCGGAGTCAGGCGAGTTTTAATTTTTGGATCGAAATTTTCTAATGATTTCGAAACAACTAGGACTGTGTATAAACTGAAAGCTGAAACTGAACTCTACTATATACAACGTATAATGATGCTCTATTAATTTTTCAAATAAGTGGCTTCTTGGTTGTGCATGTTTATTCCTCTTTTCTGTTGAATTGACAATTTCTAATAATTTTTCTAATTGGAGCCCAAAGACTTTGTAAGTAATATTGTTTCTCGTATATTTCCCCAAAGCGCGGATATTTATATTTATTAGAAACATGC
The DNA here is from genome assembly GCF_014805625.2 of Glossina fuscipes. Classification (NCBI taxonomy): domain Eukaryota; kingdom Metazoa; phylum Arthropoda; class Insecta; order Diptera; family Glossinidae; genus Glossina; species Glossina fuscipes. The sequence goes on from NW_024003726.1 coordinate 1,612,904, forward strand.
TGCCCTTATTTGTAACATGGCTGAAAAGTCTATACCTACTGACATAGTTATACGACGGGGACTTCAGTTTGCCATAGTGCACTCAGTGATGTTACAGGGACAAATCAGGCAGATAGATCTATTGTGTTTTTAACTGAATTACTTTATCGAAATCGATTTCAATACAATCTTACTCCTAACTGTAATGGCAGACTGTTACATCTTTGTTTTATCAATTTCCGGGAAATTGTTGTAAATCACTGTCCACCTTTAACATTACAGGAAGATCTGTATCTTTGATTTATTTTTATTGATTTATTTAACTAGGAGAAAAACTCAACTATTACATTTCAACAGACGAGTTCATTAACCATGAGAGGCAATCTTATACCTATTACGAATTACAATACTCTTAAGCATAAATACTTATTAAGATTTCGGGATAGGTAAATGTCAGACTAGTAGATTTAATAGTACTTGGTAGAGTACTGGGATTGTAGGCATAATTACTTCAAATTGCAAATAAAGTTAAAATATAAATTTAAGATTCATATGTGTATAAATAAACATGCAAGGCATTTGCAACGGTGCATCCTTCTTCCAAAGAACCAATCCAGAACCTAGTAAGCGAATAAACCCAAGTTTGTTAATCATGGCAGTAGGCAACGGCAGAATCAAATTTACTGTGATATTCATAACTTATTTGGATTCAAAGTTAATTTATATGGGACATGGAAAAAGCCTTTGTGTTAAGTAACACTGTTTTGATAGTCCTTAATGAATCAGATATTGTGATCAAACGATAGATTTCATTTAAATTACTATAAGCAACTCTGAGCGAGTTAAACAACTCGTAATTGTATTCACAATATTAAATCTCAATAAATATTAAGTGCCTAGAAGGATGATTGGGAACATTAAATCGTATCTCCCCAAGTAATGTCGACGAATCAACGGTACCATTGACTACCTTAATTAAGAAGGTAACACGTAGAATAAGTCTGCGTCCCTCAAGTGAAGGTAAGGTTATCAGTTGTAACCTATTTTTATACGGCAAAGAATTAAGTGGGTCCCAGCACAATTTCCTGAACCCAAACAACAAATATTGTTTCTGAAGGGATTCCATTGAGTCTACATAACATCTATAAGAAGAAGACTACATAACCGAGGCATAATCCAGTATAGCTCTAACTAGGCAAGCCTTTCATTATGTAAGAATCTCTTATCTCATTCAACCAACGCTTAATAAAACCAAGCATTGACCTAGCAAATTAAAACGTAATCTTTGATCAAATAGCACCCCCAAATCCATGTGCGACTCAATATCTTCTAATTCGTAAGAATCAATGATATATACGGAATTATATGACGACCTTCTTGAGAACAAGACTTTCTTGCATTTATGTAGATTTAGATTCATAAAATTTACCGAGCACAATGCGACCAAATTATTTAGATCATTTTGAAGCTGATGCGAACCCAACTCCGAGGTAAATGTGCTTAAACAGCTTAACATCATCAACACACATTAATATCTGACTGGATTTAATCACCGATCGCAAGTCACTAGGGTATAAATTGAATAATATGGGTCCTAAATGGCTTCCTTGCGGTACACCCGACGTCACCGGGAATTCATCCGAGGAAATGCTATCACACGTAATCCTGAACGATCTATTTTTTAGATAAAAACTTATCCATTTCGCTAAATGGGCAGGAAAATCCGAGGTATGAAGTTTAAAAATCACTCAAATGCTTTACTAAAGTCAGTGTATATGACGTCCGTGCGAGCGCCACCAGTGAGAGCCTTCGACACCTGACAAGTGAACTCTAATAGATTCGAGACGCTCAGACGATTTAGGTAGAACCCTCAATTTGGAAATGCTTTTATAGTTCTCCAAATGATGCTTGTTTCCGCTTTTGTGAATTGGAAAAAGAAAGCTACTTTTTCAACAAAATGGGAAAACACCTAGTTTCAAGGACAAATTAACAATCTTTGAAATTGCACCAATCATATGATTTAAGAATACACGATGGAATCCCATCAGGTCCGGGCGCACATCTATACTTTAGAGAGCTCAGACCCTCTAACATATCATTTGCGGAAATGACCAACTTGGAAATCAACAGTGAGTTAACTATTGGATACGAAAGTGTGAACTTGAATCCAACTTATTGCAACAGAAATAATATATAGAGAGCTTCGTTTTGAAATTAAGAAACTTAAAGAATAGTTTAGGATTAAAGAGCAATGAGTATTTTATAAATTGTAGGTATCTATAGTAATAAAGATAGTTGACATAATTAAACCTATTCCTTGTAGTAAAGCAAACACGATGATCGAGAGTAGAACCACTTTTCATAAACTTTTTAAAAAGTCTGTTTTTTCTGTTTTTGTGATAGTTTACTGCCCTATTAAACCATGGACGATAATTGCTTCGAGAGCATAGATTCTTGATTGGAACAGCCACAGAAATAGTAGTGTTTAACTCGTTATAGAACGATGACATTACAGTATCAATATTTCCTACGGAGAAATCAAGCTTAATGTGAGAAAGAAGAGATTTTAGCAGTTTTTCTTCGCCAATTGCGAAGAGTTATACTTAAAGCTGGACGATGTGAACATTCTTCAGGTAAGCTGAAAGGAAGACAACAAGGTACAGCTATCTCCGGGACATTGACAAAGCACAGATCTAATAATCTGCCATAACAATTCCGTGTACGGTTAGATTGCTATAAATTACTACCAAATGGTTCACGAAGAAACAGTTTAGCTCTATCAGATCTGGTACCAGGAACCATACAGTCGAAATCTCCACAATAACTCCAGTTTACTTGTGGCAGGTTGAAGTCCACCGACGCAATTATTATATCCGTACGTTTAAACTTATCGGCAACACCTCTGATTTGGGCAGCATGTGTCATATAGATTGAAATATCTGCATTTGAGGGAATGTAGGAGCAAGTTACATAAAACTGTTTGTTTGCTAGTATTAACCGAATAGCAATAAATTCAGAAGGAGTAGGAGAATCGCTTAACTAGCACGGGACTGACACAGAAATTAACGATCTAATCTATCTTTTCTGAATACCTGCAACGAGTTATGAAAAAGTTCAGATGAAAATAAATCAGGCTTTAACCATGTTAAAGATCAAACAAGAGAACTCCGTGTAAACTGAATTTGAAAAAAATTGAGCGAACCTTTGAGTTTAAGCCCCTAACATTTTGATAGATGAATGCTAATGTTAATGCGTCCAAAGAAGGGAATGTCAAGCCACGTTCATGTTTCGGTGCCGATCCCTACTCAAGAATTCCTTAATTATGAATCCAGCTTTGGGTTGCGAATGGGCCAATTTAAATATGCTAACCCGAAAACACAGATGTTACTGATGTTTATTTTTATTGGTATATTGATGATCGTAAATAAGAAAAACCTTTCAGTTGAAATAAATTACACCAACAAGCCAAAAGAGAGTAACGAAACCAATTTACAACGAGACCAGTTCAAATATTGGAATGAGAGTTGTTTTCATAAATTTTTCCACCGATTATTTTGCACAATAAGAACACACGTCTTATTTGCCCAGAGATGCCACATACTTTTCATCCAGCAATTTGCTTAACCTTTCATTACAGACGGTGTAACTATAACATCTGAAGTCCCTTTTCCTCCAACAAACAATATCATCGTTTTATAATGTTATTATAGACATTTTTGCATCCATTCCGATCAGACGACTACACTTTTGAAACAATTACCGCTATGGTTAAACAAAATAATTAAATACTATACAAGAAGAAAGAACAAACTTTTCAAAGAATATATAAAAAGTGGGTTTGCGTACGACTACTTCGTCAACTCTGATGCAAGATGTATATTTAATTCAGTCATCAAAGTTGTTACAGATGCCTTCGGTTGATAAAATCCGCTTTGCTTGTTAATATTAAATATTTTTATAATTTTGTTAACTCCAAAAGAAAGATTTTCATATAACCCTCCTAGGCCTCTTTTAATGACTCCGACTTCTCTGATGATACTGAAAACTCGAATTTCTTGGCTAAATGCTTCCGAAGAAACTTGTCGACTGCTGATTCGTATTTAATTTTTAATTACCCATACCAAACTCGATTTCTACACCCAAGTTGATTGTCTCAGAATATTACGTATTTGATTTGAGATCTCTAAAACTCTTCTTCTGTTTCTGACTGTATTCCATCATAAACACTCAGATCATATGAGGTATCGCAGAGAATTTTAATCGAACCTTGAAGTTATTGATCTTTAAACTCCAGGCCTCTGGCGTGATTATTGATGTAGATAACAACTTATCTTTATGTTATATGACTTGTTGTCATTCAGAGTTCCGTTTAACTCCATTGCCTCAGATGAATACCACGTAACATTAGATGTCCCTCAAGGCAACAATGATCTCCCTTCCATGATTAACTCCAACCAAATCTTAATGTACGATGACGATGTTAAACTGTTTTCTTGGTTTTACTTGGTATCACATTCGTATCAGCTTCAAACTCAGTTACATAATTTGGTTCCGCTATGCTCATAAAATTTTATAAAATTAAATGTAAAAAATTGTAAGAAGGAATTTATTTATTATTACGTATTCCACGAATTCACAAGAATTGGGAAAGGAGGCATTCTATTCAACCAAATGTTACGTCTTAATTTGAGCTACATTAAACGGTGGTCCAAAGGATTTTTGCGATTCTTTTATTACAAAAAGGCCAAATATGAGCTTAGTTAGACCAATACTTGAGTATATCTCTGTTTTGTGGTCTCATTCCTACAGCTGTTGTGTAGATTCAACTGATTCAGTTCAAAAGCCATTCCTGCTGTTTGTCCTTAGGAGGTTAACTTGGGACCCGCCTGTCGCTTTGTCTCCCCATAAAAATAAATTGTTTCTGCTAGCCTTAACGTCACTTGAGAAACCTAGGGTTAGTGTTTTCTTTTTAATTAAGTTAATAAATCGTACTATTGACTACAATGTCCACAATCTATTGTATACACTACAATTTTAATGTTTTGGATTCTTTCTCTAGAAATCTTATCTTCATAAAGCTTAGTCAATGTAGATATAAGTACGAGCTTTTCAAACCTAAAGTTTATCTATTACTTAATCCCAATAGCGGATTCTTTAAATTCTATCAACTCTCAATAATGTGTGCGATTTTTCTACGTCGTATTTAAATTAACTTTTAACCTTAACGTCTTTGGATGGTTGCCAAGCTTTTTATATCACTTTCGCTTTTTTTTTTTTTTCTATATGCTTTGTTTTAGTTTTTAATAATAACTACCACACGATTTACTTCTAAGAGTTGATTAAACTCGGCAGCTGATTTATTTTACCTGAATTTCATATGTAGATAAGTAAAATAAATATATAAATTTCATTTATTTCTTTTTCTTAGAAAACACTGCTCTCTCTTTATACCCCATACCGCTTATGGTACAAAGGTATATTTAGTTTTTGCGGATGCATGCAATACTCGGAAAGACTTGAGATGGACTTAGCTTTCATTGTACCGATCAATTCAGAATTATTTCCTGAAGTTTCTCTATCCATTCGTCCATCTCCTTTCCTCATGCTCAGTCTACAGTCCACAATTTTTAAATATTTTGATGAAATTTGGTAAATTGAGGTGTTCTGGCCCAAGAGCGTGTGCTATTGTTAACAGTTCAGGTCGGAAAAATTTATATATGGATAACTGTGGAGTGATTCAGAGTATTCAATGGTTGTCCCTGCTCAAAAAAATATTTGAATAATTGAGTATCAGTGCACACTGTTATACCGGCTGCATGTTGTATAATTATTTTGACGGCACAATAAACTTGGAGATTACACGGTAATATGTTCAGTTAATACTTGCTACACAAAAGAGTATGTGGGTTCTCAGATGTAGTTATTCTCCCTTTAACGTCTCTCTCACTTTTAATTTCGACTGCATTTGCATTCTCTCATTTAGGCGACAATAGTCGAGTAGGTTTTACTACAATCCTTTGCTAACGAAATTCCATTATATTTTTAAGGCTGAAAAGATTATCAGCCCACGGGAATGATCCAAAGTTTGATGAATAACACACTTGCACAAATTCTTCATAAAAAATTTATAAATGAAATCGTACCTGGAAATATAAGTAAGTAACCTTTTTTTTCAGTGCGCTAATGCACGTTTTCTTCTAATTAATTAATGTGGTCCACATTTAGCAGACTTAATTTACTTGCTTAAGGATTTATTATTTTTCAACTATTTTCGTGGTAAAAAAACTTTAAGAGAAATAGGGGTTCTTATAAAGTCTACGCTTTATATAGCAAAAAATGACCTATATGATCCAAATTTTCTACAATTAATATTTGTCCCAAAAATGGTATATATATATAACGTTCAGAAAGAAATATTAAATGTTAAACTCTTTTGCCAAGTGCCTTACTATTGATGCTTATATAGAATAGAGTTCACGTGATTCAAATTTGGTGCAGTTAATTTTTCTAACCAATTACTATTATGAACAAATTTTCTTTATTTTTTAGAACAATTCTTATTTATGATGGTATGAACCAATTTATTTCAAATAAACAAGTATCAAAATTTAGATATTTTTCCGACTTCCACGTTTACTTCTTATGAGCAGATTTATATGCAATAGGATCCAAAATGTTGTTCCAGGTGATCAAAATTTGGTCAGGTTCATTTTTACGACTGTTAACTGGAGATCAAGTTTCAATGTGAAATTTTGAAACTTAGACCGTTTTAACATACGAGCATTTAGATTTCGTAGGATTTTGTGGGAGCGATTCAAAAGTTGCTCCATAATTAATTTAAAATGAAGAAATGCTATTTTTCAGCGATTTTTGTCGCGAAATTTTAAAAACTGCCTCTTTGTTTCATATAACGATTTTTCAAAATATGACTAAGTTCACAGTTTGGCAACCCAGCCATGACTGCTTATAGGCTGAAATATTCAACCCTGACTACTTCATTTTATTTAAAAGCATATTAGGAGAGATAACGAAATACACAGATGTTCCAGCATTATGGTCAAAATTAAGATGAGGAGAATCTTACCGGCATTTTGTGTACCTGTTATCAATACCGTAATACCGATGTTAGGTAGCAGCTATTTGTATGCGTATTCTTTCGTTCTCATTATTTGTCTGGGCTCGAATTCTGTTAATATTTTCTTGATATGACATCGCATTTTATGCATTTCTGAGTTTTCAAGTGAATTTGGGATATGGTACGACTATGATTGTGTATGTACGAAAAATAGTCAAATGGCTAGTATATATGTAGCAAATACAACTTTTTTTTTCATCGTTTACTTTGAAAAATTCTGAATTCCGTGATGATCAAATGCTTTAGCAATCTTCAACGAAAATTTGTTCATCAAGATATATGGAGAAATTTTTATTATTTAAAAAAATATGTCATACTTGCGTTTTTCTTATTTTTTTTGTGCATTTATTAGTTTTACTTGCTTGCACATGTATATTTGATGTATTTCGTCTAATTTTCTATATCATACATGAGTCAGTCCACATCCGCTTGTTTATGTTATATAATTCTTATAGTATTTATAACAATTAAATAAATTAATAAAATATTAAAAACTAGTCCTTAATCTTATCTTATGGAATTTGAACTTCATTTTTGCGGTTTTACCGATCCAAATATACTAAAAGTGTCGTCTACAAGCTTTATGGATGCTACTGTTATTACGAAAAGCTCAAATGTTTTCAGTCTGGTTTTATTTGTTAACAATAAGGCTTTCCAAATACTCTTGTGCATGCCCAGCAAAAAATCTTTTATAAGCAAAATACATACGATAAAATGCCTCGAGTTGCAAAACTCGACAGTTATGGCTATATAAACTTTTGGAAAACCGTAATTTTTGGTGACGAATCTAAGGTTGAAATATTTCAGTCCAAAATTTATGACCAACTGAAAAGCACGGTGGAGGGGTTGTCGTACTTTGAAGATTCATGTCTATGAATGGCTATAAGAATCGTTGAATCTTAAAATATTTCGAACTGTTTCGGAATGAATACTAATTGGTTTATATTTTTTTAGATCTTTTGCAATCTCAACAGCACTATTTGTGGGTTCATTTGTGACAATTCTGGTAATACCTCATATTCCATACTCTGTAAGTTTCTTTGGTTGGCTTGATTAGTGTATATTATCTGTGATATTTGTGTTATTTGTGTGCAGTTTTTTATAACAGTTACATTAGTAGGACAACTAATTACACATTTCTAACTTCTTGAAAAATTTTTTTTTGTGTATTTGTATTTTATCTGTGTTCGTATATTTCGTGACATTTCAAAGAAAAAAATTAAGAAACTTGTTTTAATAGATGAATTATTATTTAAATTTCAAAAAGAAGTACAAAGGCTTAGTACCGTTAACAAAAGATGTTTTTCGTCGAAACTGCTACTGTTGCTATATGTAGACTTTTATGTGTTTTTTGTAGGTTTAAAGTACATTTTTTTCTTATAACTTTATTAAAAAAAATTTTCAAGTGAACTTTTTGTTTCTTTTGAAATATATCTTTTGACCCTCAACCCATAGATACAGATTTTAATAAGAGAAAACTTAATTTTCGGTACTGTATGTAGGCTTTATTGGGCTACTGTGTGTAAATACACAGAATAAACAGAACCTTAAAAATACCGCAACGTCAGGGTCTGTGGATTAAATGGCTTTTGTGCCAAGAAACATAACCCAGCTGACATCGCATATTAAAATAAATAAAATGAAAAGATGAGAAGAAGAAATATACATTCATCCGTTATGGATAATAGTCCGGATAGCCGCTCGTCGAAACACCTTCGTTCATTGCCCATCTACCATAATATGCACGCCCAACATTCATGACATAATCGATACTAAAACCACTATCCCAGATATAACTCCGTGGCAGAAGTACAGAAAGCTTTCGAATTCTTCTCACGTCTCTCGTCAACTTCATTGAACGGTTGTCTTAAAAAGTTTTAAATGAGGAAACTTTTTTTTGAAAAATTTTAAATGAGAATATTTTCTAATAACATTTTTTAGTGTTTTAAAAGCTAAGTGTCTGGAAAAAAATTGTCGTCAAACGGCTTACAACTTTGACGATCAGTCGGCAGATCTTACTGTTTTCGTTACGGTTACATAACACCAAATATACAGTACATAAATAGAAATGCAATATTCCAAAAATCCTTAATTCGAACACTTTTTTTACACACAGATCGAATCCCACCACACTTGCCTAATAGTAAACTCTAATCAGAATATAACGGATTAAAGACAATTTTTGTTGCACACCAAAACCACTACGTACTTGCATAAACACTGGTTGTGCAGAGTTTTGTTCCAAACACATCCAAGTAACAATTGCAAGATAATAACCAAACTGCATTGATCATGCCTATATAAACGCTTTATAGACCTTCAAAATACAACGGCCATATATAATTCTTCTTCCACAGTACTACCAAAACTATGAACAAAAATTTTAAGAAATATGCAATGAAAGCACTAAATGAAGACACTGTGTCTATACTACAAGTTTTATATGTTAACTTCGAAGTAAACTCGCTTGTCGTTTTCTTCTTCTTCTGTTGCTAATTAGCGAATCAAGAACCGAAGATTCCCAGGGCTGTATAAAAAGTTTGAACATGGGTTCTTGTTTGAACCTTAACGAAGTTATTTCTAAAGTTATTTAATTAATTAATTTTTTCCTATTTGAGTTATGTGCTGAATTTGGTTGTGTTTTTCATTACGACAGCGTAAAATGCACCTCTTTTTAATACCCACCATTGCAAGATGGTTTTTTTCTTTAATGTATGTAACAGTTAAAAGGAGGCTTCAGAGACCCTATAAAGTATATTTATTCTTGATCAGTGTGAAATTCTGAGTTGATTTAGCCATGTCTGTCCGTCTGTGTGTCTATGTGGTGTGTGCTGTTGGCGCTCTTCTAGTCGCAAAAATGACGATATCGACTTCAAGTGTGATTGGAATTTTCTGCGCGCAAGCTGGTATTGAAAACGGTTCAAATTGGTCGTAGCAGAAGCGCGCAGTGGAGAGTAAACTGAACGCTAGTGCATTTTTACTACCAAAAATTTGTGGATTTTCGCCCGTTGCTCGCAAATTATTAAAGCTAGAAGGATGAACTTTCCTCGTTTGCTTTACGAAACACTGTACACTTTACATCCAAAAATGGAAACAATCGACCATGCCCACACAAAGTTACAAGTAATTAAATTTTATTTTTTCACTTTTTTGTAGTTTTATTGTTATTTAGCATAAGGCAAACAACACAGAATGTTGAAAACAAATTTGTACTCCTCAGAGGAAAATATATTATTTGCATAGAAATGGGTTCATTCTAAATTGAATATAGTAGACACCGCGATTATTTTTTTCTTAACAATACTAGCAATATGGGTATCAAAGAGAAGAACTTAGAGAGTAGAATGCGAAAAGCACAGTGGTGGGTACGCGAGATACGGCCGCCGCCGAATATAACTTCCCTACTTAGTTTACCTTACAATTATATACTTGAGTTTACTTTTACACTTTTTTCTATAAGAGGAGTAATCATTCAAGCGTCTAACACGCTGAATATATATAGCAACAAACACGTTGTCGCATACAATAAACACTGTAAATAATATAAAGCGCATAATAAATATTTCGTATAGAGTACCGCAATAACAGGGGGTGATCATGTAAGCAGGCGACACTGAAGTAGGACAGGATCGATCACCAGTGGAATTTAATCATGTTGGCAAATTTGCATTAGTATTAAGAATAAACCAAACATATTACGACAAATATTTCTTTTAAAGTTGCGTTTACAAAAAAGCAGCTGCAATGGGGAAATATAAACAGCTATTAGAAAATTAATTATTAATTCAAAAATTTGAAAAATTTGGAAAAGAAACAGATTGTGTCCGAAATTACATTGGTGAATCCTGGTGATAAAGAAAAAAAATACACTTTCTTTTTTAAATATCAAGCTAAATTTAGCTATTTATACACTAACACAAATTTTACATTATTTTTGTTATTATTTACCACATGTAGTTTGTTTAAACAAAAAAATAAACGTCAATTTGATGCTCATTTTTTACGTTTCTCTAAGTTATTACTGCAGTGTAGTGGAAAAATATTGGAAAACTGGCGACGACGATGCCTGGTTAGTCTCTTGGCGATAATCGATTGTCTCTGAAAAACAACCAGGCGATAATCATCGCCTGCTGACGTGATAACCTCCCACCGTTATTCGTAATAGCATTGGTGTGTGAATAACACTATAATATATATAAATAAAATTTGTGAGGTCCGGCCATGTATTTCCATGTTCTACCTCCACGTAGTAATTTTGAGCTATTTCAATGAAATTTAATGCTTTTATGCACTTTAGACCGGGAACGACCTGTATTATATATGAATCGGATCGGCCCACTTTCCTGACTGCTTTCTAAGCTGAGGTTTCCAAAATTTCACATTTGCCCGATCATAAGAAAATTAAACCGTAAAATACAAAAAAGTCTAGTTTTTAATATCTTATGATGAATATAGGTCCATGATAGTAATTTAACATTGAAATTTGCAGTGAGAAATTGAGCTTACAAAAGTCTATTTTGTGGACTCCAATTCATGATAGATAAGCTTCATATGGAATTGCACTTTTTTACGACAAAAATATTTGAAGAATAATGGAGTCTTTACACAGAAAGCTAAATCTCCTATAGTAGAAAATCACGTCAATTCAAGTTTTGGATACCCTTCCACGTAATTGCTTTTATAAGAAGTACGATTTTAGATTGTATTATCACGAAAATAAGTCAATAACTGTATTTTATATAAACAGGACATTTGTGGAAGGCAAAAGGAGTCAAAAGTCAGTCGAAAAGTAAGTCAACGAAATCGAGTCAAAAAAGTTCAAATGTATCATTTGAGCCGACAAGACCAGAATGAGAGTTAGAGCATTGTAAACATGGTTTCCTGTAAAAATTTTTAAATATTAGTTTGGGGAAAAAGAAATCCATTATTTTTTCGGTAGATGGCTGCACTGATAGATTTCTCGTAAAGTATCGATCAAACAATTTCATATTTATGCTCGTTGGAAAGGTGACATTTCGCAGTAAAAAAAATTCTTTTGCTGTTTTTTATTTGGTGCATTCAGTTGTGAGTTACAGGGTGTTAAAAATGGAAGTGAACAAAGAGAAAATTCGGTACATTTTACAGTTTTTCTTTGACAAAGGCGAAAATGCAAGCCAGGCGGCTAAAATTGTGAATGGTGCTTATGGTTCCGATACTGTAACAGCCAATTATGTGCAATTTTGGTTTCGTAGATTCCGTTCAGGAATTTTTGATGTTAAAGATGCACCTCGCACAGGTAGGCCGGTTGTCGAAAATGTCGATAAAATCGGAGAAATGATCGAAGTTGACCGGCATGTTAGCAGCCGTAACATCGCCCATGAGCTAAAAATCGACCATAAAACAGTTTTAAACCATTTACACAAAGCTGGATTCAAAAAGAAACTCGATGTTTGGGTATCACACCAATTAACAGAAAAAAACATGATGGATCGAATTTCCATCTGCGAAGCCTTGGTCAAACGGAATGAGATAGACCCATTTCTTAGACGGATGGTGACTGGAGATGAGAAATGGATCACATACGATAACCCTGTGCGAAAACGATCGTGGTCAAAGAGCGGTGAAGCACCTCAAACGGCCAGGAAGGTTTTGCTATGCATTTGGTGGGACTGGAAAGGGATTATTTATTATGAGTTGCTTCCATACGGCCAAACGCTAAATTCTGATCTCTACTGTCAACAACTGGACCGTTTGAAGATAACGATCGACCAGAAACGGCGAGAATTGGCCAACAGGAGAGGTGTCGTGTTCCACCAGGACAACGCTAGGCCACAAACATCTACAGTGACTCGCCAGAAACTTCGGGAGCTTGGTTGGGAAGTTTTAATGCATCCGCCATACAGTCCGGACTTGGCACCAAGCGATTATCATCTCTTTCTTGCATTGCAAAATTTCTTTAATGATAAAACATTGGAATCTAGGGAGGATTGTGAAAATCGACTACTAGAGTTTTTTGCAAATAGAGACCAGGACTTCTATGAGAGAGGCATTTTGAAGTTACCTTTAAAATGGCAACAAATCATACAACAAAACGGTGCATATTTGACTCAAATCGGACAATCCGAAGCATGTTAAATAAAGTCCTGAAATTCATATAAAAATAATGGATTTCTTTTTCCCCAAACTAATATATCAACTAATTTTGTAAGTAAAACCTATACTGTCCTGAAAAGAAGCGGGGCAAATTTAATTTCAAAAGGCATTGAACAAAAACGCAAGATCACAAAAGACGGTTTCCATTACGAAATCAAAATTATTTTTTTAAGCCGATAACCTTAGAGGCTTGTGCTTTAATTTATTTCACTTGTAAAGTTAATAATATTAATAATTGCTTTGTTTTTAAATAAATTGCTGTAATCAAAGTCCTAAGCTTTCACTCAACGGATAAATCTTGTACCTACCTTGTCGTTTAAACGCAACACCAAGTGTTGTAGTAAAGAAGTTTAACATGTCTTTGCAAATAAGGTTTTGACTATGCAAATCATTTCTACTTTCCGCTAAGATTATGCTCCTCCAGCTTTTTACTTCAACTGGAATATGTCTGTCCAACAAACAGCAAATCTGAAGGATATCGGAACAATCATCTACCACGACACCCATATCAAAATCAAGAATTTCACCAAACAGAATTCATATAGAATTGACAACTTTAGCGCAGCGCCGCTTTCGAAAAACAAGCAAACAAAAATATGGTGTCTCTTTATAATTAGCATGATTGCTATTAGTAAAAGGAAAGCATGGCACTATTCTCATAACTACACAAAATTGCATTTGTGCAGTGAATTCGATATAAAGTGCGAAATAAGGTGTGAAAAGTACGTTCAGAAGTTAAGGTTCGCTGCAACTAGTTTATTAGTCTAGTTATTAGACTAGTTGTTAATCTGACGTCAGGAAAATTTTTAAGTTTGCCTCCCTCCACTCTTTTGAAGCCCTCATATCTTCATAATAACTCTAACGCACCCTGCCGACATGTACCAGTACGCTATAACACCCTGTGTAATCCGGTAATTACACAAGGCAATTGTTTACTCTGCCTTTTCGCCCTAAAAATAGAGTCATCCGGTACCGTGAGAAAGACCATTGCTGGTAGATTGTTCCAAAGGCGGTCAGTGCTGTTAAAAGGCGCGTGGTAGTGTGTCGTGTGGTATGCACGTTACTCGAAACCAACTGGGTAGAAACACTTGAAAAGCTGTGTAGTCCCACGGAACAATATAATAGATGTACAAATCTCTTTGATGGCTGCGCAATGAATATATCTGCACCCTGAACTCATGCCCTGATGATCGAGGGTTTTCCTTTTTCATTGACGCTTTTAAAGGAGAAGCGTCGTTCGTCACTTGTCCTGTGAGTTAGAATGGAGCGTTAAATTTCGGTGGCGTTAAAGTTGACATTCAGATATGACCGAGGTTTGCATCGAGTATGTCTCCCCTCATGTAGAGCTCAGTTTGTACCACGTTGCTGCATGGTCTTTTGCTAAAGGAAAACCATTCATCCAAAGTGCTGTCTTCTGTAAACGAATAAACAAAGTTTTCTGTTATGCATGGGAGATCGCTAATTAACGTCAGGAAGAGAGAAGGAGGAAGAACAGACCCATTTGGTACATCTCCATGCAGACAGGATTAGTTTGAAGAATATATACGATTAAAATTCTTGTCGAAGGGTTCTTTAAGAAATCCGATATGAATCAAACAAAAATGCTGTCGACAACAAATGCAATCAACTTGTAGACAAGATCGTCATGTCATACTCTGTCGAACAATTCGGTGATATCTAGCGCAACCATTTTCGCAAAAGTGTCGTTTATCCCGGTGGTACTTCTCGGATAGGTTGGATATCATGTTACGGGTGGGCCGAATTCGATCATAAAGATGTTTTGGTTAGTCTTATATATACGTGTCAACATTAGCATGTATGTAATATTAATGTATATTAATTAATAACGACCAATTACTTGTAACCAAATATATACATTATGCAGAAGAGAAGAACAACAGCAAACTAAAGTTATGAATCTGGCTGAAATACTGTGGGCGCAGCAAACGGAAACGATGTTAATGCTTCTAGGTTTCAATCGCGAAAACAAATGCCTTATTGTAACTAAATATATTTAGGAATCAGACAATTTTATATAAAGGTATGAGCACTATACGCGCAATTGGGTTGTCATTCCCAACATCCAACAATTTCCGGGTCAACACAAATTCGCTTCGTTCTGAAATACAATTTAAGATATTTAATTCGTAAGGCATTTAAATATATATAGCCATATATATTTGCATAAATAGTATGATAGGCATTTTCATAGTATTATAGTACTCACGCAATTAAGTTTTTGATTACTTATAGTAATTACAATATTTTTTTTAAGAGTTTCTTAATGTAACGGATAGATCAATATGCTTACTTCTCATAGCAGCGATTACAACCTTCCCAAACCGTCATCTTATATGCTTAAGCCTTGATATTCATAATTGTTTTTTTCAGAAAAGCTCTTCCCATTAGGGTTCGTGTCCGTGTTATCTTAATTATCGTAGATTATCGCTTTTACGGTATTCACGAAGCCGCTGAATCTTGCTGTCATTACGCAATTCAGTTGTCTTACCACGACGTGTCACGTGCTGCGGCACTTGCAGCATTCTGGTCACTGACCGACGTCGCACAGATTCCTTGAGACTTACTTAACTCGATTCACACATCGAGTTCCATTCGCAGCCATTTAATATTAAACCCTCTTCATCCAATGATGCGACTTAGCCCGCATCCCTTAAATCAAATATGGGCCGAAAGCGCTATCTATAATAATGTCTATTCTTTAATTCGAATTTTCGAATTGCAAAATTTATTCTCTCACACTAGAATTTTGTTTAATTTCTCTTAATTTGGTTACGTTTATTTTTAATTTTAGAAACTGCATTCGACATGTTACGACAAACTGAAGAGTTTAACAGTAAAGATTGTCCTTTACAACTTACAAATTAATAAATAATTATTAATACGGTATTCAAACTATAAGTGAGATCAAGAAAAAAGTATGTAAAGTAAAATCTTGTGAACTAAAAAAGACAAAGGGGAAAAGAGAAAAAGTAACTCAATTGTAGTTTATTGATATTAAGGTACTGTTTTTTGTTCTAAAATTAACAACATTAAAATTTTGTCATAAAAATGGTCGAAACTAGATGCTAGGGTAAACTATAAATCATTTGTAATTGTTTGGTTTGTGAAATTTGTAGTTTCAGTTAATTGAGTTATTATTGGTGAAACGGGTCACGAATGTGAATAATGTCGTATATTAAAAGTCCATAGAGAAGCAAAAGGATCGTGGATAATATACGTAGAGATAATTAATTTTTTCAAATGACATCTCTTGGCGCAGGCATGATCGTACATGATCATTATATGGCGCCGCCTAATATTAAAGAAGGATTTACTATTTACTTCGTTCTATGTTGCCGTTATCAGATGTCGAATATTAATTTTTATAAATTTATTTCATGGATGATGAAAGTGAGCAAATTGGAGTAACGCTTGAAAACGTACGACGAACAATTGCCCCTAAATTGCAAACATTTTTGGATTGTCCAAAAAATCAATAATAGGGACTCGAATGACTACAAAATAATAATTCAATTAGAAGGAAAACCACTAGTGAACACGAAGGTATAGTAAACCAGCAAGATATGATACAATGAGTGATACGGCCGTACAGAAGATTTCAGAAACTCATTAACAATGCATCAGTAATAAAAGTCGATATCATTTCATTAACTAAAACAACTACGTTATTTTTTCACTAACAGAGACCGAAACAGATAAAAGTTAACGCAACGACTTACTACTCTTATCGCAAGATAGTTCAGAGCGATCAATATAATCATATTTTGAGAAATCGGCGATTATTTCCGATATATCAATAAACCAATATATTTATTTATTTATTTTATTTACATATGAAATTCAGCTAATGTAACAACCGAATATAAAAGGCTCTTAGAAAGAAAACTTATGCTTAGTGTTATCGGTAACAATTAAAAAGTTTTTAAAGAAAATAAAGAAAAAAAAACTAGATTAAAAGAAAGTAGTGTTCGGCGGGGGCCGCATCTCGTATATCCAGCACTATGTCTTTCGCATTCTACTCCCCAAGTTTTTTTATTTGATGCCGTGGAATCTTTTATTTTTTTGTTCTTTTTTTCTTCCTCAATTTCTTGTTGTTTTCACTGGACATGGGCTGTTTATTTACACGTTGTCGTGCGAAGACACGCCCTGAATCTGAACGATTCATCTTGTGTTGGCTGATCATTTTGGCTATGCAAGGTATGCTGGTATTATCGGCCGTCTTGCTGATGCAGTCCTTCATCCCTCAAAAGGCTTACGATGGTAATGTCCTGACTGTAGAAAGCGGAACATAGATTTCTACAAACTCTTCACGGAGACCAGAAATTGTTTTTCAGCTTTGAGCAAAAATCTCCGCTCCTTGTGAGAGAAATTTAAAATAATTAAGACTAGGTTTGATAAGTGTCGTTATATTGCGCACTCATCATTTCCCCTGCAGGCAAAGTTACAACTTGTAGCGTAGCGTGTGGTTCGTCACCTCTAACTTCTCCTAAGTCTGATTCGTCGGTGCAAAATAGTGATTCCTCAAAGTCCACAAAGAACGGTAGCGCTTCTGCTATTGTTGAGTCGGTCGGTATTAAAAAAGTTACAAATACGCCGACAAGTCCTTCTGCTTCGAGCTATGCTGAAGTGGCAAGGGTATCTCCTCCCATTAGTGTCACTCAATTTACTCAGGCGCCATCGCCTAAAACTAATAACGAGAGTAGTAAATCATCCTCTCCCCCTGGCTATTCGAGTGTGAACGCTGGTCGCCAAACTGGGCACGTGTGGTTTCCCCTTCTATATCCTCCCCAAATCAAAACTCCCCATCCGTTAACCCTACTGCTCCTAGTAGAGATGACATTTGCTTGAAGGCAGTTCCTCCCGGAAAGGCAATATCTGTGTCAAGACTGGTATCTGATACATCTGTGGATAATATAAAACATTATCTAGCGGCGAATGTCCCATCTGCCAATTTAAGCGTGTTAGCATTTTCAAGTTGGCTCCTTTTCAACCTAGAGTATTTTCGTCTTTTAAAATTCTAGTTCCGACTGAAAACATGGATTTGTTGTTAAATAAATCATTGCGGCCCATTGGATCCTTTTTTAAGGAATTTGACCCTCGTGAGCAACCCCGTAATATTAAAGCAGTAACCCTGTCGACTTCAAAAAACTAAATGTTACCTCAGGACCATTATCTCTCATTTATTAAAATGTTAGGGGCCTAAATTCAAAAATTCGCTATACTTTCGTAAATTCAGTGAGCACGGAGTGTTCCTGTGTTCCTGTTTGGCCTTCACTCAAACTTGCTTAAAACCTGATCTTCATTCCTCAAAAATTTCCACAATTTTTTCCAGGTTTTCAGAAATGATCGATAGAATCGCATCGGGGGTGGTGTATTAATTGCCATATCTGCCTCAGTCCCGTCCAATTTAACAACATTTCCCACTTCCCCTGACGTTCAATTTATCGCCATTCGAGCGAAAATACCTAATAAACAGCTATTTATACTCCCCCAAATTCTGATATATCCATATATAAGAAACAGACCGTCCTCATTTGCGAAGTGGCCAAGCAATCTAAACCTACCGATATAGTCATTGCGTTGGGTGACATCAACTTGTCTCAAGTCACTTAGCGTTACAGTCATAGTTCTGACTGTTCGATTCCTACTTCAATACGTGATGGAGCTGTTGTGTTTTTAATTAATTATTTGATCATAATTTCGTTCAATACAACAGTACCCCAAATTGCAATCGTAGACTGCATGATGTTTGCTTTGCCAATTTTTGTGAGATTTGTGTTAACCGTTGTCTTTCTTTCAGTTAACTTGAGGATCCTTATAATCCAGCATTGGGTATTTCCTTTCATCGTAAGCATGATGGTTCGTTGAATTGTGTTAATGTTCCAATTCCAACTTTTTAAACTAAATGTTATGATTTTCATAAAATCAACAATTTACTGCTAAACTCTCATCTTGATTTCTCAATTGGATGTATTGAAAGCTTACTGTCATCGTTCTACTCTATATAAAATCTAGCTATTTTTGCATCTGTTCCGATCAAGCAGTGCGGACCTCGAAGCAGATTTAATAAGACAATTAAATATTACAGGAACAGAAAAAACACGCTATTCAAAACATATTCGAAAAGTGGGTCTGCTTTCGACTATTTCGCTTACTCGGCGGCAAGGCATAGATTTAACTCCCTCAAACACCAATATTATTGCAGATACCTTCGCTTCATTAAATCCCCCCTGTTTGCTAATCCTAAATACTTTTTAAAAGTTGTTAACTCAAACAGAAAAATTTCCACACATTCCTCGCGTGTTTCTTTCAATAATAACTACCATAGTTTCAGTTCCTAATTTGGTTATTTCTGAAAATGACGTTTTAAAAGGTTAAGCTCTCTAAAATGCGCCTGGATCTGATCGAATACCATCGTGTATACTTAAATCTTGCGCTATCGAATTATGAAGTGTTATCTCAAAGAGTTTCGACCAATCCTTGAATTTAGGCGTTTACCCTTTGTGTTGGAAGAGTACTTTTCTTATTCCTATTCACAAAAGTGGAAGCAGACAACTCGTTGAGAAGATTGTACGTGTGTTTGATTAACCTATACTCGTGTATGCCTCTGTTGTATGGTCTTCTTGATATAGGTACTATGTAGATTCAATTCTTGCTGTTTGCCCTTAGGAATTTGGGTTTGGACCCGATTGCCTCTCTTTCACCCTATGAAAATTGGTCACTTCTGTTGTCCTTACGGTCTCTCGAGAAACGTAGATTTGTTCGTGGCGTTTCCTTCGTAATCAAAGTAATAAATGGTACTATTGACTCGCCCGCATTACTGAGATAAGCTTTTAGTCCCTAACTGCTTCTCTAGACACTTATTTTGATTAAGCTTAGTCAATGTAAATACAACTATGAGCTGTTTAACTCGCTGAGAGTTGTTTGCAGAAACTTAAATGATGTCGATCACTTATTCTCATTATCAGATTCTTTAAAGTCTATTAAAGCAACTTCACCTATGCCGTACTTAAACTAACATTTCGTTCTTAATATCTCATTTTCTTTTTTATTTAAAATAATGTTGTGTTGTTAAGGTGTTGGTTGCCAAGCTTAAGCATGTTTGCGATGATTTAGGGGTTCACTTGCAACCTGGATCTGTTTTTGTTGCGGGCGTGCTTCTGTGCCAGCTTTGTACACGCTTTTTTTCTTCTTTTTTCTCTTTCTATTTATTTATACATAAATTATTATTTCTAACTTTTTAATTTATTTTTAAATTTACTTTGTTATTATTATTCTTCTATTTTTCTTCTACTAGTTTTAAAACAATTAATGTAACATTTTCTATTAAGATGCACTGAATTCGACTGTAATTTTTTTAGTTAAATTTCATGTATAAATGAGTAAAATAAAAATAAATGAACATAAATAAAAAATAAATAAAGATACCCATATTGTTGCTATTGTTAAGAAAAAAGTAATCACGGTGTCTACTATATTCATTTTAGAATGAACCCATTTTTATGCAGGTAATATATCTTCCTCTGAGGAATACAAATTAGTTTAAAACATTCTGTCTTGTTTGCCTTATGCTAAATAACAATAAAACCTCTAAAAATGAAAAAATAAAATTTAATTACTTGTAACTTTGTGTGGGCATGGTCGATTGTTTCGATTTTTGGACGTAAAGTGTAGAGTGCTTCGTCAAGCAAACGAGGAAAATTCAGCCTTCTAACTTTAATAATTTTCGAGTAACGGGCAAAAATTCAAAATTTTTTGTTAGCAAAAATGGACTAGCGTTCAGTTTACTCTCCACTGCGCGCTTCTGCTACGGCCAATTTGACCCATTTTTAATACCAACCTGCGTGCACAAACTTCCAACGGTTCTATAAGACTTGAAGTCGATATATTTTTTTTGCGACTAGGAGAGCGCCAATAGCCCACACGGACGGACAGACATGGCTAAATCAACTCAGAATTTCACAGTGATCAAGAATATATACACTTTATAGGGTCTCTAAAGCTTCCTTTTAGTGTCGGGTATAAAAAGCCATGAATACATCTAACACAAATGTACACTCATAACCCACAGACCATTGCAAACATGCAAAAACTTGCCAATCGATAGTAGTGAAAAAATATACTTTAATTTTCGAATTCTGCGAAGAGGTGGATAGTAGAAGATAACCGAGATGCGACATTAGCAAAGCGCGTGCTTAGGAAAGTTGATTTCATAGTTAATAATAAATCCGTAATGAGAATAAATTGTATATATCATTTAGATTTCTGCAAAGAACTCTAAAAGGTTTGAAAAGTTTGTAATTATATCTACATTGACCAAGCGTTAAGAAAGCAAAGTTGTTAGAGAAACTTCTCGGGAGTTTGAAGCTTATCTCTCCAAATGTCGGTGAATTGATAGTACCATTTATTAACTGACGGCAAGGCTAACAAAATAATCTATTTTCGTAAGGAGGCAAGCGGACAAGCGGATCCCATCCCAAATTCCTAAGGACAAGGAATAATGCTTTTGAAAAGAGTCTATCTACAATCTACATAGCGCCTACAAGAAGGGGACTATAACACAGACGCGGTCTCAGTAAGCTCATATATAGCCAATAAGGGTCGTTAAGCTCCTTGGACCATCGTTTAATAAAACCAAGCACTGACCTATCTTTATCAAAGAGATCAATGTGCAAATTAAAACGAAGCTTATGGGCGAATAAAACCCCTAAGTGCATGAGTAAATCCACAATTTCCAATTTTTGTGAATTAAGGAAGTAATCAATAGTCAAGAAAGCCCTTCTTGAGATTGAACGCTTCTTATATTTTTCTAAATTTGCAAAGCAGTAGGTAAGGACACTTGAAGGAGATACAAATACGGTTTCAAGGAAAAAGAAGTAAATTTAACATGGTCAAGGTGTATTAGGATCTGGTTGGATTTAATCACTGAAAGGAGATCATCGATGCATAGAATGGATAAAAAAGGCCCTAACTGGCTGCCTTAAAGGACACCTCACATCATGGGGAATTGATCGGTTATGGAGTTGAACAGAAGCTTAAACGATCTATAATGGAGATAAGATCTTATGCATTTCAATAAATGCAAAAGGAAGCCAGATGCCTGGAGAATGCAGATCAAAAAGTTATGGTTAACCTAGTCAAACTCTTTACTAAAATCAGTATATACGACGTCGGTGCGTAAGCCATTAGAAAAAGCCTGGAGAACATGGCAAGTAAATTCTAAAAGATTGGTAACAGTTGATCTTCCCTTCAGAAAGCCATGCTGGAATAGAGAAGTATAAGTTTTGATAGCAAAAAATAAATGCTGAATAACAATTCGTTCAACCAATTTAGGTTAGACACAAAATTTAGCAATGCCTCTATAATTCTCGACCAGATATCTGCTTCAATCTTTGTAAATTGTAATACCAAATATAAAGACGGTCAAGCAAAGAAAAATCAAAGTAGAGAGTTCTGCTACTTACGCTCATGCATATATTTGCTTAAGCAAACTTACGCACAGCCGCACACGAGTATTTCTGCATGAGCGCAAATACACTCGCAAGTCTATTCAAAACGTTATTATGCAGCATACACATGTTTACAGTACGCATAGGTGTACAAATTTCAGTAAATGCTCTCATTTCAGTTCTTTACTCTATCTCTCATACGATCTTTAATATCGTTTCTTATACTTGCTAATATGGTTAAACATTGTTTTCTATTCTCATTGAATTATTGTCACATGCCTATGCGCTAAAGCAACATGGTTCCTATTATTCGCTGCTTAATTGTTATGCTTATATCCACATTGCTTTAAAATATACGCTTACTCCTAAACGTTCGCCTGTTCTTACTAATGCCAACATATTTGAGCATACAATAATGAATAATTCTGATGCTTATATCAGTCCATGTAGAAGCTTCTAGAAATTGTGTGCATACATATTTACGCATACTCTTACTTGTAAAGACTGGTTTATTTTACGCAATCACATTTAGCGTCCACATATTTAACATGAACTTAGCTTTTTGTATATATACATATATATACATATCTATATATATGTATACGTTCATTGTATATAAAATATATTTAACTATAAGCAGTCAACAAACGTATTCAGTCAATATATTATAATATATACATAAAATAATATACGTACCAGCTTGTAACAGGTACGAGCATGGCACTAAGCAGCATTGTAGCGGTACAACAATAGTCACTCTTGCCTTTGGGTTAACCATACAAACCTGGCCTGCAAAAACCACACTACACTTCATCAAGATGTAACGCCCGATGCTACTATGCATCGGGCGTGACATGACATGACGGACGTTACAATGCTCTCAACTAATTACTATGTCAACGTATTTTTATGTAACCAGTTACCAGCTGGATTTGATTAGAATTTTCTCTATAGTAATAGTTTATGAGAAAAGAATATACCTTCCAGTGAAGTCATCTTTCAGAAAACTTGTCGCCAAGTTATAGAGAGCTTAGTTGAATAGGAATTAGCAGTTGCAAAATTTCGTCGGAAGTACAGCAGAAATATTCGAGGTTTCAATATTATAAGCGGACTGAGAGCCATGGAAAAAAACTAGGAGCGGTCAGGATTTTATCAATTGAAAGTATCTGGAAATATATTGGTGGTTGAAATAATTAAATCTATGCCTTGATGAAGAATAGGCAAAATAGTCGTAACCAGAACCACTTTTCACAAGTTTTTTGAAAAGTTTGTTTTTCCTATTTTTGTAATATTTAATGTTTCTGTTAAACTATGGTGGACACCTGCTGCGAGGAGGAGGTTACTTGATCGGAACGGATGCAGAAATAGCTAGGTTTAATACATTACAGAACGACGATAGTAGGGTTTCAGTATTTCCAGCCAAAAAATTGACCATAAAGTGTGAAAGATGAGATTTAAGCAGTAAAATATTAGTTTTGTTAAAATCATAATATTTAGGGAAAGAAATTGGATTTGACACGTTGGAATAACTATTCCGTTTAACTAAACGGACCATCATGCCCGTAATAAAAGAAAATTCAAATTTACGGATGATACGGATCCTCAGAGGTGGACAGCGGCTTAGCGCTATCTCCGGGAAATTGGCAAAGTATAGGTCAAGCAATCTGCCATTGCTATTGAGTGAAAGAAATTTACGATCAAATAATTCATTGAAAAACGCAATAGCTCTATCAGATATTGATGTGGGGACCATGCAACAAAAATTATCGCTATTATATCAAGTGACTTTTGGCAAATTGAAATCCCCCAACGTTATGAATATATCAGCAGATTTTCGGCCACGTAACAAATGAGGGTAACATGTTTCTTATAAATAGAGATATCCGCATTTGAGGAGATATAGGAGTAAGTTAAGTTTGTTGGCCCGAATGGCAATAAATTCAACGCTGAGGCGAGTAGGAAATACAATTGAATAGGCCGGGACTGTAGTAGATACGACAATTAAAACACCACAATCGGTGTGATCCAATCGATCCTTTCTGGATACCTGGAAAGAATTGTGCAAATGTTCCAATGAATGTAAATCAGTTTCAGTGAAGGCCAAACAGGAAAACTCCGTGCTGATTGAATTTAGGGAAGTAGGACGAGTTTTAGAATTTTGGTCCCTAATATTTGGTACTGTGCCTAAAAAAGCATTTCGTTTTTTTGTGGGTGGAAGAGCTACCGAATTAGTATTGTGGAAAGGATCCTGAGGAATGGATTAATTACTTAAGAGTCGAATTAGCCACAATAGTTTCTTCAGCAAAATTTCTACACGTTCAATCGGAAGTAATACTTTAAAAAAAGAGATAGGTCTAAGTTGAGATAGAGCCAATCTAAAAATGCTAGCGGCTTCATATTAACGGATGGGATTTTTGCAGGCAGATAACTCTTTACAAAAGTGTCAGACTCCAATCTTGACAACAACATTGCCTTGCTAG
Organism: Glossina fuscipes; assembly: GCF_014805625.2. Classification (NCBI taxonomy): domain Eukaryota; kingdom Metazoa; phylum Arthropoda; class Insecta; order Diptera; family Glossinidae; genus Glossina; species Glossina fuscipes. The sequence goes on from NW_024003726.1 coordinate 1,638,100, forward strand.
GAGTAGTACCGACAAGCGGACGTCATCTCTACTAGAACCAATACAATTTGTAGGTAGAGAGTTTTGTGTTGATGAGAATATAGAGGGGGTGACCATACTTGCAGGTGCAGCTTTTGCGACCTCTCCAGCATGGCAACTGGGATGCACCCCCAAACAACCAAGTGGAAAGGCGATTTGTTATTTTTATTAATATATTTTTGGGATGTACACAGAGTAGCCTGAATGACATCACAGGGAAGAGATATCTTTGCCGTTACAGCATACTTAAAACGAGGAGCGCTTCTCAACTTATTTTGACCTATCTTATTCGCAATGGTAGCAGAAACACTAGCATTCCTTGTAGGCAACAATGGAGCATTCACATGAGTCGGCGAATCAGATTTAGGCGAAGGCGGAAGTGAAGTACCACTACACTATGAATCGGTCTTCTACGGGCTGGGGGGAAGGTGAGTGGTCTAGATAGCAACACTCATTGAACGTTGACTTGATTTTCTCAAAACTCCCATACAAAGTAACGAGATTTTTGCTTAGTTGAGAGAAACCAATCTTTGCCTCCGCGAACAGCTTGTAAAAGCAAATATTCCCCTTTCTACAGCCGGAACATGGCCAATGCAGAAGGTTCAAGGATTGCATCCGCATTAAGGTAACGAGTCATTCAGCTTGAAGACTCGATGTAATAAAATACTTCACGTCAAAAACTGACGGGTAAGAGATTGAAGTAGGAAGTAAGACAGTTTGTAAAAAAAAACAAAAAAGTTCATCTCACTCACAAAAGTTATTTCCCAAATTAGACGTAAACTTCGCATTACCTGTAAAAAAGAAAAAAAAGCAAGAAAGAGACTCATTACGGGAAGCTCTAAGTGCTGATCGCAAAGACCAAAGTGAATATCACAACAAAACGATCAATATAATTCACTTCATTTAAACAACTCTTATACTTTATAATTAAATTATTCTTTAAACGCGTATAAAGCTATAAACCATTAAGTTAAGAAAAAGAAATTGCAAAATTTCTTCGCACAAAGTAAACAGTAGGACTACCACGCGCACGCAGATTTGCCAAACCGGAATTTCTATCATTTCAAGAAAAACCAGGTATATCGAGAGAACACATAACTACTACCTCCTTTCACACAGCTACCACCTTGACTAACGCTTACACACTTCATCACATTGCTGGAATCTTATGTATTCGGTCGGCTTTGAAAACAAGAACAAAGGCCAAATTTTCAGCAGTATATATATTTTTCTTTATTCTGTACTTTTTTTAGCACAATGTGAGTCTACTTTTGTTTTTACATAACTGTTCAAGAACATTGAGGTTTAAACAAAATCGGTACTTACGTATTAACGCCACCGCGGCAAAAATATTATTATAATATAATTATTGAAATAAAAAGTTTTTTTAGCTTCTAAATATAATAATAATATGATAATAGTAAACTGGTCTTTTAATTCCATTTACCGAAAATATGATATGTAACTTTATTCAAAAATCGTATCTTTGTTATTTATCTGATAAAAGTGTTAAATTAATAATTTCTTATTTTTCATTTATATTATTATTTGTTTGTAATAACAAAGTGATATTGGATTTTAAATAATCTTTTAACATGTATTTCATATTTGTTGATGATCCGTTTCGTTAGGCTTTTATTGTAAATCACCTTTTCTGTAATTATTTCTGTTGAGATTCTTCATACAAATTGTTTACGTGGAACACTCATTTCTTATACGTTTTCGCAAGAATTAATTCCTTAACAATTTTTCATTGTTGTCATTGATATGAAATGAAATTGGTATTTATTCAATATAATAACTAGTGCGACAAATATTATAATAACTATTGTTAATCTTTTGCGTTTCGACAAATTTTAATTCACATTCCACATTTTCTTATAAAATATGCCAAGACTATATTAAAATATAAAATGTCTTCTAAAATTTAATTATTTGCAGATATGCACAAAATATAATTCCTTTCTTTGTTTCTGTTTTAATATTCTATATCAGCTCAAAAAAAAAAAATTTCGTCGGTTCGCGAGGACGGCTTCTATTTCACGCTCAAATTTGTCGTTTGTAAATATGATTGCCTTTTGCTACTTCATTGAATCACGTACTAATATGTTAATTTAAGCAAGAATAAACACATTTCCATTTTGTAATACTTTAATCCGCTAACAAAATAATCAATTTTAAATGGGAAAATGCCAAAAATGTCTTTTTTTCTATAATAAGATCATCCATTTTACTTAACACCATTTAATAAATTTGCAAGCCAGCAATTTGATCAGTGAAAATTTGCATCCGCAACCAAAATCTGTTCAACTTAATATATGGATTTGCACATCTATTTGTGATGTCAACAATTTAAACAAAAAAAATTAAATTTGAGAAGATCTTACAAATAAAAAGAAAGTGGACATAAGAATAGAAGAAAAGAATATATTAGTAAGAAACAGCCATTATCCCCCGAATTTAGATTCGACTATGGAGAAGTGGACATCAAAGTTAAGAAAATATGTATACATTTATATTGTAGCGTTAAACAAAGATTACATTTATAAAAGAAATAAATGAAAAGTAAAGAATACGAATTCAAAAAGGAATTTCATATGTTATAACAAACACAATAATAACCAACCATTATTCATAATTTTATGTAAAACCCTTCCAAGAGATCTAAACAAAAAAAAAAAAAAAACTAATTAATAGAGGAAATTCATTTCACTAGTGAACGCTTTAATAACATTTATGAAACTAAATTTTTTCGCTGTGTACCAGCAATAAATATTAGAGACGAAGTCATTGAGTAGTATATGAATTTATATTAGAACTTATCTGGGTAAGGGCAATCGAGACAAATGGAATCTGTACTACTATTTTCTATACACTGTAACACCAACTATAACCACGAACTGCATTTCACATTAGTTGACATTCGATACAGATATAATACACCGTGAGGTATATCTAAAATACTAAAATAAAATTATCAAAATTTGGTTTGTTATTAACAAAATTTAAAGTTTTTCTAGGAATTTTTCGCATTATGCTTCTTTCCATCGAAGTGGTCGCATGATTTATGCTATTTATTTTGATCCTTCTCAATATCGTTTTTCTTCTTGTTCCTCGGATATTTCTTCAAGCTCAACTTATTAACGCAATTAGCAGGATTATCAACACTATTAATGGTAGATGAAATCTCCGTTTCGATTATCAGCGCTTTTTTAAACGCATCATGAAAGGTAAGTGCATCGTCTTCTTCGCACAACTTGAAGAAATCCTTTTCTGATAAACGCATTATGAATCTGTCTCTGACGAATGCCTCCAAGTGCTTACCAAATTTACAACACAGTACTAACTTTTTTACAGTGATGAACCATTCAGCAACTGGTTCGTTATCCCGTTTCTTCACGTTATGAAAATTTGTTTTCTTCTCGATTGCAACTTCACATAGTTCCTTGTATGTGTGACACAAACGGCGTAATATAGAATAAACAACACTTCCAATAGATTTAAGTAGCATGACTTTTTTGACATTATCTTTTTGGCAATTTGCTTCACATTTTTACTTAATTCACCTAAAAATTATTTAAACCGAACTATTCTCGTTGTCAATTTGTGATGTGCCGATTGTTAGAAAGCATGTGTGGGGGCTTTCGGTGGTTTTCATGCTACTATATTCTGTATACGCATAGGAATTTTCAAATAAACATATCTGAAACAAAGAAAAGAAGTCATCGGCCCACAATGTTGGAAAAATTACCTTCAGCTGTGTGATGTTTGGAAGTACAATCACTATAAAAATGGTAAAAAATTGTTATACTGCAGATCTTAAGATTATTCAAATAATTAAATCTTTAAAAAAAGAAATGACAGCAATAACGTAAGAGCAGAGCAAACTGAGCATATGTTTTTGCGGGAGTTCATGTTGCGCACAAACACATACATACACACAATCTTTCCGAATTCTCCACTATATCGATAAATTTAAAATTGCCTTCACAAATTACTCATCTTTAATCTTTTGTAGCCATTTTAATAGCGAGTGAGTCTTTCAGCAAGGTTTTTCTTACTCCAGCCTTTGAAATAAAATATATAGAAGTTGAGTTCTACTAATTGCAACAATTGCAAACATTTTTCTTTTTTTTTTTGTTTGCGAACCACTTTTTTCCACCCAAATCAATTTAATTAAATTTTAAATAATTTAAATTGATTATCGCAATTTAATGTAATTTTAAAACTCCATTCTTCTTGTTAAAATGAAAATTTTTTAGTAAATGACAATAACCACTGCAAAGACTAAAACATTAATCAAATGATTATGTTTCATCCTCACGAAATTACATCCCTGTTTTGCTTGTCAAAGGCCACACCCGCAGAAGATTTATAAATTTACGAAAATTTTTCGTTCATGTACAACGCAACGCAAGTTATGCGTTCTTCTACATTTAAATACACACAATCAGTTTCATTTCAACAGTGCGTGCGTCACGCAACAAACGCAAACCACAGTACTTAAGAAAAGGAGTAGGCAGCGGAGAGCTGACAACAAACATGGCAAAGAAACATAAGTAAATGGTAATCAGTTGTTAAGGAGAAGCCAAAGAATCAAGTCGTTAAACCTTTTTTACTCATATTTGTTAATATTTTATATTTGCCTATTTTCTTGGAAGTGAATTACTTCTCTTTGAACATTTGTATAACATTTTGAATTACAATATTGGATATATTACCATTATTTGCATGTATGAATGAATATCTGTTTTTTACTATTGGATTTGAGTTAATTTGTGTTTTATATTGGAAGCGTGTAGTTCGGGGGTAGCAATTAGCAATAACTTTATATTTTTTAATCAAAATTTGTGGAATGTGCACATACCAAAAAAATTTTTCAATTTCAATTATTTACTTCGTAGCGACAAAGCTTATAAAAGCGAAGGCCCTACGTAGTTACGCAGTTTAAATATGTTACAATGTACGAGTACTTTCATGTTCATATTATATTTAAGCATTTAATCCTTAAACCTGCTAAAATATTTGTAAAAAAAAAATTTGTTTTAATTAAGAGGCCATAGCCAATATCTACTAATAGATTATTCAAAGTAACTAGAAACGAGGCTAATCCTTATGTTAAGAGTTCTAAGACTTAGTGCAGATTGTTCGAGCAACGAGCGCAGCGTACAAGGAACAATTAATTCATCAGTGCCTGAGATTGTTATGAAGCAACTGATTATTTATAGATTTCTATGACATCTGATAAATTGAAATCGCCTGTAAAGAAAGTGGGACGATAGAAACTTAATAGTTTCAAACAGACAAATGAGCAGTTCTTCAAACGAGTATTTTAAGAATATTCGAGCGTAAGAGGACCACTGATTTCTAAAACTGATATTATAGATAAATCTCACGACCTTTTAGCTTAGTAAGACTATATAGAAGACAGACGGTAACCACTTCAATACAGTAGTTAATATCTGACATTAAAAAGGCATGAGCGAGTTTAAGTTTGATGTCAGTTGATAGGTAGACATTAAGATTGTTAAGCCTTCGCAAATTCCAAAAACTTTTGCGTTAATGTTACCTATATGTAGACAAAAGTTTAGTTTCTTATTGAGTGTTATTTCAAGCCATTGCATAGACTCTACGAATTCGATATACATATCAGATATTTTTCATATTGAGGGTGACGCCATTATGTTTATTATTTGTTTAGAGAGAAGGTCTTTTGATATACTTGTGCAAATCGAAAGATAATTATTGAGCATCCTGCAATTTACGCCAGACAATCATTAACTTTGCTGTCAAACGAATCAGTAGTCCACTGAAATCAGTCGTCGCAGCTCAAGAGAATGTAAATATCAGCAAAGGCAAAATTTATGCACCTGTCTGTCTCCATATGTCCGTTCAAGAAAAGATTAAAAAGGATAGAGTCTAAAACTGAGTTCAATTTAACTATCTGTAACATGTGATTATATTTAGTAATATTAGTTACAAATAAAAACCTGTAGAATGTCGGTTTTTTCATATCGCTGTTTGATAAATTGAGGGGAAACTTTTATCAGAAGAAAGGGGATTGGTTTTTAATGTTCCTGCAGTCAAGTGGTCCAAAGACAAGGGAGAAGAAAAAAATGTGAAACGTTGAGAAAGTGTGACCAAAATTTAAAAATTTTAGTAAAACACTCTATATTATTGCTGAAAACGCTAAATAAATCCCTATCTAAATGTTTGTGTTTTATAATATTTTTGCATAAAGTTGCACTACGATCAATGATTTAAAATATTACAATTAAGAAAGTTTTATTCCGTCGTAACCAACTCTTTTATAGTCATCACGGTTATTGTAAAAAAAACCAAAAAAATACAAGAAGTCAATTTCCATGCTCTGTAGTACGAAAAGGGACGTGGCTAATCTTTTATATTTTCAAAAGAAAAATCTTTGTTTGTATAAACGCGTAAGCGCATCCTTGGAAAAGTTTAAGTCATTTCCAAATCCTTTGCAAATTTGTAGGCGATTTCTTCATTCCCCCTAACGGTAGAATGACAGACAGATGGACAGATGAACACGCGGACATGGTTAGGTAGTTCCCAAATTTGAAGCTGCCCAGGAATTTGTATAGTCTATGGGGTTTCGAAAGGATATGATAAAAGCTAAATTTTGATATTATATTGAATAGGTGTGATAGATTTTTTCCATGTTTATACAAGTGCTACAACATCGCTCATAGAATATGTGTTCAAATATTTGTACGTTTGTTCGCTATACTTTATAAGCAATAGGCAAAAAACCAATTTTTTATTACTTTTGAAAAACAGAGGTGTTCTCACTTTACGCGATTCTGCGGGCCTGTCCTTTGACCGATTTGGGATATTTCCCATGCTAATATGCGTGCAAAATATTCTCATATTACTGTTAAATATAAAGTCGATAGCTCCATTTTCACGGCCAGGAGACTATTTACTAGAGATATTAGCAGACGGAAAGACACAAAAACGGACAGACGCACAAACGGACATGCTTAAATCGATTTAAAATTTGATGCTGTTCAAGAATATTTATACTTTGTGCGATCTCTACTGCTTACTTCTCCTCGTTGAAAACGTTTTGACAAAATGAATATACGCTTCATCCTGGTGATGGCTATAAAACGGAATCGAACTGAAGACCATACGAAAAATTTTATATTTGGGTTGACGCCATATTTAATTTTGTTCGTGATTACAAGAGCTGTTAAAAATGAAGACATAAACGAAAAAAAATATTGATGGCGGAAAAAGATAGAGGTGATGATTCGAACAGAAATTGTGTAAATAATAATGTATTTGATATACAAAAACGTTCTTCCGTAAAAATATTTTGTATGCAATAACGCGTTTAAAGAATATAATATGGATGGAGCATGGATGCCATGATCTCTAAAAATTTTATATATATATGCTATATGTAAAAATTAACGTACAATGAGTTGATTAAAAGGAAGGATCCTACGAAAACTATGCAAGTTATTGTTTTATAGTTTGAACATAAAAACTATAGATTGACGCGTCTACGTACTGCACGAAACTTATTATTCCTGACGTTGACAGAAAAATAACAATTTCCCAAAAAGTAATAGGACACTTTGCGTAATTACTTGAATTAAAACTGGTAAACTAAAAAGTGTCTTTATCTGACGAAAATGATAATTTCTCCCTGTTTGATGAATGGTGAACCAGATTAAATAAGAATACGTTGCGTTTAAACTCAAGAACATTTACTAAAACAACACTCAATTTACATTGGCGTGGAAATTTGGTGGTCGAACTCCAAGTAAAGCAAAGAATACATCGAACATGTAAATTCGATAAGTTTTAGTTCAGAATAAATCTAGTCTCAAATAAAAGAGATTTACAAACATTAGAATAAGAAAATATCATTGGAATACAATATATTTTAAGTAAGAAATCAAAAGAAACTCATGAATATAAAAACATGAACAAGGAATAAATTTTTTATTTATTTTTTTTTTAGGAAGAATGTAGCTTACGGGTCGTCCGGCCCAACTTTGTGGTCTCCCATTAGAAATCATGAGCCGAAATAGCCTATAGGTATGTAGAGGGCCAAGGGTTAAAATCTTTCCGCACGGTAAATGGGTTTCCTTTGCCTTTATAAGGGTAAAACATGTATATTTCTTCTAGCTGCAAACGTGTGTGGAGTGTGTGAGGGATAAAATTTTGAAGTCCCGAACTAACTAGCCCAGCAATGACACGTGCGTCCGTCTCTTAAAGTTCCACTTAAATATTGCCCTAAATAGTTCATAGTTCGATATTTAGAAAGACAATCAAGATTCAAAGACATATCCTAGATGAAGCATCATTAATAGAACTGCTTGCGACTGAGTGTGTAACATTGCATAACATTAAATTCACTTCTAGAAAAGGTAATGTTATGATAAAGTTTTTCAAAAGTAATGAATGGTGGGCTCTATCAAAGCCCTTAGAGAGGGAGGTACCCGTAGAGATTATATTTTCATTTTCTCTTATCAACTCAGTAACAGAGGTCAAAAGACCGGATGCATTACGGTGAGAACGGAGTCCAAGCTGACGATTGTCGCTTGGACTCCGATTTACATTTTCATAATATGTTCCACAATTTAGAAAAGAAGGACAGGATGCTAATATGTCTAAATTATCCAAGACAAATGAATTTCTATTTTTCCGTACTGGTCTGATTTTGGCTATTTTCCAGTCCTGGAGAAACTGTGAGGTAGTAAGAATAGTATTTACGAAATGTAGTAGATGACGGGAGATAAATCGAAATATAAGTTTAATTAGCTCAATACAGATTCTATCGACCCTTATAGCGGAGGATTGAACTAGTTTAAGGGCATTTGAGAGATTATTTTCATTAATGTTGGCAAAAGAGCCCGACGTGTCACAAAATTGGAGGACACACGCATCGATATATGGGGTTTGACGTCGGCATTTTTATAAAATAGTTATTGACGTTATTGATGTGTAAGCTGCATAACAGATCAGTATCATTGGTAGTAACGCCTCTCTACTGCAATTTGTTCCACAGGTTTTTTAAGTTCACATTAGAGAAATCTTAGAATAGAATATTCTCTTTTGGAACGTATAAAGGTCTTTGGTCGGCTTACAATGGAGTTCTTATTACTACTATGCTGAGTATAGTGTTGATAAGGTTTAAATGAGCACGAATACGTAATCTTCCAATAATAAGAAATCGTATCTGCAAGAAAATATAGTAATACATTTAAGAAAAAAGTGCAGAAGATCATGTAATAGTTCTATGAGAAATTAGTTGGTTATTCACACAGTTGTTCGATTTAAAAAAGGAAAGGTCAACCACAAGTGACTAGTAATGGCATTCATATCCGCTCTGCTGTAATTAGTGAAAAAACTAATTGCTTGCATGCAATTCGCCCTAATATTAGCGTGATGAAAAATTAAGGCGTGGTAAGATGTGTGAGCAACTATTGCCTGAATTAGCAGGAGTTATATTTCCACAAATGCTCAATTTCCCTTCTAGGAAGGCAGACTTCTTCTACCAGGAGCTCACTATTTTGATAGGGAAGTTCTATATAGAACACAAAAATTCCCTCAAGTGAACATTTAAGTACCGCTCGATAATATTCAGAAACGAAGACTTCCTTAATGTACGATCATTTAATACATTTTAGTCTGGACTTCAGATCACATTATTTCAAATATGCTACTTAAAACAAGTCTCAATAATGGCAACAGTTTTAGAGATCAATTTTCAGTGAACATCGGTAAGCATGTTCAATTTAGAGAAAATCAAAAAGGGGTTAATACTTTGAGTAATGGGAAAAGTGTTGCCACTTATTCATAGTTTATTTAAATAGGTAGCATTGGCAATAGGTCCAAGACTATTGTTAAGAAACATAAAAATGTGATATATGATTTGAGCTTTGTAATATTTTATTATATAAGCATCGTTGGCATAGATAGGCACTGTTAATGCACTTTCAGAACTAAGGACGTACAAACGAAATAAGTAAATAAGGTATAGAAATCTAAATTAATAAACAACAAAAATCTTAAAAAATTCATTTTTAAATTCCAAAAAAAATTTAAATCAAATGAGAAAAAAAACCAAATTTTAGTTTCCATATAAACCAAGCTGAGTTAAGAAGTGAAATCATAACTTGGCTGCTGTAAATATTAAAACAAATACTAACAGGTAATTTATTTTTATTTAGTTTATCTTCGGCACATCGCGATGTTTTTGCTATTTCCGATAGATATAAGTCATCTTTGTGAACATCGGTGCCTAGTGTTCATAAATGTAGATTCTGGATTAGATAACACACCAATAACATCACATCATTTTAAAGTGTGTGACGTGAAGTAACTCTTCATCAAGTTATCTTTTAATATAGTATTGTTGAATTTGACATTTCTGCTTATCTAATAGACTACTTATGCAAAATCGTTCGACGATATACTGACGTTGAGAGCAATTCCGACTTTCATGGCGATATCAAGTATGTTTTTCAGGCAAGCAGGCAGAAACGAAATAACGATGTCAGGTGGGTGAATGCGTTTTGTGACGATAACAATATCGTCAATGGCTAACAATAGCCATTTCTAGCAACGAAGATTTCATCCATAGTCTAAGACAGTGTGCTGTATATGCGAATTGGAATTTTCTTTTAGCGTTTTAACTTGTGCGCTAACAATCTCACAATGTTCTTTAAACTAAACATCACAATTATTGTTGGCTAAGGTAGCCGCCATTGTCAAATTTCGCAGTAAGTATCAATTTCCCGCAAGATTAAATTGTTTGAATGTTTTTTGCCATTTTTTTAGCAGACAAGAAGAAAAGAGTTACAAGCAAATTGTAGGGTTGCCAAAAATTATAGTCCTTGAAATTTGGAAGAAAATTATTTCATTCCACATTTTGCATAAAAAATTTTTTCACTTATTTGGGTAAGTGTTAAAGAACGAAATTATTTTTTATTAAGCACAACTTTAAAATAAATAAATTTTAGTCCCAGACTGTGTCTAATAAAATTAAAATAACAATGTGTAATAATTCTTCATATTTATATATTTCAAAGTCCATATATTTAGAAGTTAAAATGCAAGTTTCGAATCGCTTTTCAATGGCGAAAAAGGATCGCAAGAATATTGAATTTAAATGAGGCAACATTCCGAACTATTAAAAGACGTGAAAAACGTAAATTCGAAGTGTTATTCCTGCAGGCACATCAATATTCGCAAAATCTGCAGCTCATCTAAATACACCAATAATTGAAGAAATGAAAAAAGCAATCACCAGTGGGATGGTAATAATAGCAAAAAAAGATTCCGTTAAAGATAATAGAGAATCTTTTGTCCAGTCAAATTTTGTAGCAAGTAAGGGTTCGTTAGAGAAACTCAAAAAACGTTCTTAGGGTAAAAAAACATGGTAAAACTGCACTTGTAGATCATGAAGCTGCCAGATTTAGTTATTTCAATGCGTTATGTAGACTTCTTGCCATTAATCCAATGCTGAAGATTATTATTGGACTTATTTTAACTTCTTCAGCCACTCATTGGGTGCATATACATTCGATTACCTTGGAGTATTTGAGGATCTTCTCCACGTTATTCTTTTGCAGACTCTGATTATAACATCCATTAGCCAAATTTTCTTCTCTCACTTGTCAAACCCTAATGCGGCCTATTAGCGATTGTAGTGTCTCGATGACTCTCAGAGGCTCGTACTCGAAGTATAACTTTCTATATGTTATTAGCGAGTGGTTCAGCCCTAACTACTTGTCCGGATATTATGCATTATTTTGTTTGAAATATGCCGTGCCTGCCATACAGTCATAATGTGCTATGATTTATTAGATCGTTTCTATGGCATTGCATTCGCACCGGCGTTGATCATTTTGTAAGTGCGCATCCTTTGTAATGTGTTTTATGTAATTTCTTGTCAATATAACTTCAACTTGTATCCCTAACAAAAAACCCTATGTTTCTGCGAACATTCCATCTGGTGTCAGCCACTGCATTGATGCAATTCTGTTTATGTTTTGCTTGAGTAGTGCATTTGGGGAACAGACACATAGCGATTTCGCAAGGAATTTTCGAAAATTTGATTCTTAGTTCGTATAATTGCAAGGTCATTGATATTCTCAATATCCATAACATCTACTTTCTTTGCATCGCAAACCACTCGGTGCAAAGCTGATACTGCCGCTTTGCTGTTGAAAAACTTCCATTATTATTTTATTTGGCGTAGTTTTTGATTCCCAGTGTTAATTGACCCTCCGTCATCTAATTTCTTTGGCAAAATATTTCTACTGAACTCTTAGAGTGGTATTTCCGTCTTTGGAAAATTTTCGTATCCATTTTACACCACTTAATTGCACCGAAACATTAATTTAAAATTAGTATTGTGTATGTGTTGGTAGCTTTGATGGCACTTCTGGCATTGAGCATAGTTTTGAGGATTTGGTTCAAACGTATTCTTTCTGTAGCTCATTTTTCATTTTTGTTTGATCAATTCGCATATATTATCTCTCCGCCGATCTAATAGCTTTGATCATCGCAAACTCAGTTAGTATCTTACATTTATCGATTTTGAACTCCATTTTTATGTCTTTCCTTGTTCGTCGTGTTTAATGTCTTCCATGCAAAGTAGACGGCTCAAAGTAAATAATTTTCTCTTATCTGCTGTTGAATCAAATCTTTGCAGTCATTAAGAAGGTTGGTTGAAAAAGAAAAGAAAGTATAATTAGCTGAGCGACTCTTCATGAAAAATTTCTCGTTTAATTGATGTTACATTAGTCCCTCAGTGGACTCACTTCTGTGGCGTGTTACACTTTCGGTAGGTGATGCGTAAGTTGCAGGTTGGCATCTTTGTTTTTGCGACGAGTTGCAAATTGTTCGATAATATCTTACTTCTCCGATGTGGGTCCTATGGGAACCACTCCCGCTGTTCTTGGCTTGCTACCATCATTGCAGTTGTCTTGCCGTTTCTGCCTCTGCTGCGCCTTAAGTTGGGTATACCTTTGGATTCAATTATTATTATTATTATACTAAAAATAAGGTTTTAAACAGAAAATAATTGCGGAAAAATCCATCTATATTTGTTTTCTCTTTGCGAATTTGACACAATTCAATGGCTTCTGTAATACACAATATCAAACTTCTAATTGCCCTTAACCGCAAAATTTGCAAAATTATACGTAATAACGAAAGCATTTGTGCCGGTAGGGAAATTAGCACATGTGCTCATGTGTATTTGGACGAAATGCCGATATGTAATGGTGGTGTCCCGTATTAGCATTAATAACGAGTATAGGAACACAATAAGAATATAAGAATGAACATTTACTAGTAGCAATTTTTGCGGTGAACCATTGTTTGGTTATTCGTGGGTAATTCTTCTATTTCATTTTGCCGCCTACCATTATTCTATTAAATACTCAGAATACTGAACCAGAACCAGAGAATAAAAAACCTTATACACAGCACAATGAAATTGTTTTACCTTCTACCGAAAGTGATTTTGAGGATAGCAATACATTTTTTCTTAACTGTGAACTTTTATATTGACAGATAGAATTTTTTTCGCCTTTTTATAAATGCACATATTTGAAGGACTACAAGCTATTGAAGATGGAAGTATATCATTTTAGGATATCACTTCTGTCATAGGAGTATATCTTCTCCTGAGATCTCCGACCTCTAAATCCGTGATATAAATGTGGTGTGGGAGCAATTGGTCGGCATTGATCCGTAATAAAATTTCTTAGAAATTTCTTTATAATAAAATACTAATTATTTACTGGCGTGAAGTTAGCCCACTGTACAAAGCCCTATCTTCACACTTGGTTCGCGCCTCTGTTAAGGTAATTGTTATTAGAACGCTACAAAATGATTAAAAAAACTAAACAAAATAGCGATACAAGTACAAATAAAATAAGGAATTATAGATATATAAAATTTTACCCGCCTGAATGACCGAGTAGGCAAGAGTCTGGACTGGTCGTGGGTGCAAATCTCAAGTGCGGTAGAGTTTTTAGCGAAGCCGAAAACCTTAGATGCTAGTGCTTTAAGACTTTAGTTTTAGAATTTATTCTCTGGCTCAATTTATAATATTAATAATAATAATAATAATATTAAAAATAATAAAAAAAGTTTTTTACCATTTCTTATATAGTGCATGTATATTACTGGCGAAAGGTTACAACGCACAAAGTGGGTATAAAACATTTTAACGAACTTCGCCATGTGCAGATTTTTAATAAGTCTTAAGGGACGCTAAAACCTATCAGAAAAACCTAATTTTATTACCCTGGTGACGGTCCTTCACCTCGAAATTCGCCAAAAACCGGCGTAAAGGCAAAATGTTGCAATAACATTGGTAATGAATGTTGCTAATGAAATGTTCGATTTTATACACATAATGTTTTTGTGTTTATTCAAAATGTGCGTTTAAGATTACACATTACGGGCATACTACTATTGCAAACAGTACCGCGTTTGTCCATGCACTTGCTTAAGAAGTTATATGCATGTAATTAAGTTGTCGCCATTTTTCTAAACATGAACTGCGTACAATTTTATTCAAAACATTCTATAGGCAAGTAGAATATATACTATGGCAAAAATGTTCGTGTGCGCTTGTGCGTGTGTTTGTTGATTGACAGCCACTTGACTACCTACTTTGTCTTTCTCATTATTTATATCGGTAAAAATTCAGTTTATGACCATTTGTATGACCGCTTATATTCTATGATTATCCCCTATAATTTTTTTTATTTAAAGACAATATGGTACCTAAAGCAATTGCCATATAATTACACTGAGTAAATCAAATAATTAATAAATAGTTCTCTTAAGCCGGAGATTTTGCAAAATAGTAGAGGAAGTTCAGAACGGTTTTAAAACATGGGTTTGGCGATTACAATTTCCAGATTTATTTCAATTTGTTTTTTTAAATTCATAAGTGATCAGAGATTGTAAAATTTAGAAATTACATTAATTTATTTACATTAAACTCATTTCAGTTCAATATTAATTTTTTATTTCAATTTTTTGCAATTTTCCGTACCACCGTGCGTGAAGCATCGCAACAGGCACGTTAGCATTTATTTTAAACAGCCGTTTCCCCAAAAATATTTCATTTGAATAAAATTTTACGCGATTCATATTTAGAAAAATGGCGACAACTCAATTACATGCATATAACTTCTTAAGCAAGTGCATGGACAAACACGGTACGGTTGCAAACGTATGCCCGTAATGTGTAATCTTAAACGTACATTTTGAATAGAAAACATTATATGTATCGAACATTTCATTAGCAACATTCATTGCCAATATTATTGCAACAATTTGCCTTTAGAGTCTTGTGAATATAGAGAGGGACGGCTTTTGGCGAATTTCGAGGTGATGGACCGGAACCAGAGTAATGAAATTAGCTTTTTCTGATAGGTTTTAGCATTTTTCACGACATATAAAAAATCTGTAGTCCGGTAATGTCGGTTATGACACGATTTTAACAAGGCATTCTTTCAGTATTTGCAACGTAATTTTGCATGAGATTTACTTGCAATAACTTAGCATTTTTGATTTTGTGTTGGTAGTTAGTGGCTTAGTATGTTTTATATGTGCTCGTTTACTAAGATTATTTAATTTTAATATTTATTTTACATTTTGTTGTTTATTCCGTAATAAATTGCTATTTTTAGTGAAGATACGAACCATAAGAATGTGGGTTATCTTGGTGGGCTATTTTCAATACAGTAATTATTTAATTAAAGGTTAACGAAAAACGTACTCCCATAGTTTCTGTGTTCAGAAGACCTACATAAACGAAATCTTATTACTGTGGAGAAAGTCTGTAAGTCTGATAAACTTCGCAAATTTAATAAACTAAATAAGCGAAACCCAGAGATATTACTAGTGTTTTAAACACTCTAGATAAGTTATGATGAATCAATATTGTAAAGTGTTTATTTTTGTCATAATTAATATCAGAAGGTACTTTTTTAGGGAATTTATTCCCTCAATTAACGCTCTTTAAGCACACATTAAATCTTTATTTATTGAGAACTCGAAAATTGAATTTAAGTTGATCTCGACTTGAACGGAATTCGCGATCTGAATACCAACATTGCCGCTCCCTACATTTAAGGGTCAATATATCGTAAGATTCCTGTTTTATGGTAAGAGGAAACATCCCAAGCAAACGTCACACTGCTGAATACAACTTCCTTTCGGAGAATTGTTCAAGAGATAAATATAATTTTCTGTAGAAGTTATGACACGGAATCATACATACTGAATGCGGACAGCTTAAGTAAGGGCTTAACTTCCTACGAATGCAAACAAATTTTCTTATACTTTAAGTACATTATTTATATACAATTTTTGATTGATAACATTCGCCATTTTTAGGGTAAAGCCATTAAGTCGTCACCGTAAATGTTCGCGTATTCTTCGACGAAAAACTGAGTCAAATTTTACAGATATCTCCCAAGGTAATCTGCGTACACTGAGACAATTCTGCAGAGCGCAACAAGTCTAGGGCTTACGATGAACACATCAAAACTTGCTGAATTTTTGCCCATTCATTAAATGTGTATGGTCTGACAATGACGTTATACATGACAGTTGACCAATTCCATACGTTGTACTTCATGTGCGTCTTCTGATCGCATTATCCCCGCACAGATTCTGTCCCTATGATTAACGTTCCTTCGCTTCAATGACAATAGCAAATTAATCTCTTTTTTTGCATCATGGTTTTCGTTGCTAGCATTTAAGTTGAATGGAAAAGCTAATATGATGTTTTATACTTTTTTGTGCGTATCAAAATCCTAAAAGTAATAGGTGACTTTTGTCTCCATTTAAATAAATTGCCAAGTGAATAAAAGTTTTAAAATTGTAATGTAATGAACGGAAGTGTATAAATTTAATAAATGTTTAAATAAAATCAAAGCAACAATATTTGAAAATATTACTGAACTCCTAGCCACAGTCTCCATGAAGGGAAGAAATGTAAACTAACACCAACCAAGCAGTATGTACAAATGAACCACCAGATAAAAAGTGGAAACAACATTTGCTTTCTTTTTCTTAAATTCTTGCTCACATGCAAAATATTAAGGATTTCTGCAAGACGGTATAAAGGTTTTTTTAACAAATTATTTTAAGCCATCAAGTGTTCAGCAAAAATTATGAAAGCCTCCAACTCTCCTGCAGAAAAAGTTATAATTTTATTGTTTAATTTTAATATAAAATACTATAATAAATCCTAATACGGAAAATCACAGATTTAGTTAATCTTCGGACAATCAAAATCCCTTCCGAAAGAAAATTTCTAGGCGAAGTTCGGTTTAAATAGCATATAGCTCTTTTATTTTTTGCCAATGTTAAAAAAAAAGACTTCTTAAGCTTTGTTTAAATTACTATTGTTTTTAGGTGAGACAAACACGAGAAATAAAAATTGCCTGGAATTGTTATCATATTATTATATCACGAATCGTATCCGACGTAGACACTATTTGTAGCAAGCAGTCACAAGATAAAAGGAGTTAAAAAAAATGTAATGGAAATTGGTCGTTATCTAGTAAAAAGAACAACCGAAAGTAGATGCATGTATCAGGCACTATATAATACATACGAAGATTTGATCAAGAAAAAGAACGGTTCGAGTCCAAGGAGTTCAATTAATGCAATCGAAGTGAAAAGCCGTTCCAGTGGTTTTTCTGGCGTTTTCATATTATAAATGATAATATTTTCTTGGGTAATCCTTCATGGATGGAAATGTTCAAATTAAATTTTTTTTTGATTTGTTTGGAAATGGATAGGACCAGTTAAGTTAAAATTAGAGCCATAATCCAATAACTTAGTTGAAAGCCGTTGATGATAATTTTGAGCATTGGTAGAGATTGATGTGACAGAGCGTTCAGTATAATTCAAAATATAGGCGATTCGTGATTGTAAAAGAAATTATGAATGCAAAATTAGAACGACAAATCAGCTGATTTGATAAAGGCAGTGAATTGCTTCAAATGCTTAAAGTTACCAGCACGAAAAATGTCATATAAATTGTTATACAAGCTATATATACTGAAAGACTGTCTAAGGATGTAAAACCTCCTGCACTCAAAAATAAGGTGCTCGGCAGAGTCAGTAATATTACATTCTTTACAAATAACTTTAAATTCCCATGTTGTAAATTTTCCTTTAGATAGAAGTGTGGATGTCAAAACAAGGTAAATTTTGTAGAAAAGCCGGTCACTTTTTTCTCTAGCTAAAACATGATACTCGTCTTTCCATTCTTTTACGATAAATTTTTTGATTAACAGGAGAGCTTCGCTGGGATGGGTAGTTTATGGACAAAACAGATTTTTCATTGATACTAAAACCGCTGTGACCTGGAATCCAGATGATGTGGCATTTTTTAATGCTTAAGTCTTTTAAAAGGTAAATGCCGAAGACGTACATATTGTATGGGTCTTTGTTCTTGATTAAAGTCAGAGTCGATTTGCTGCCAGAGAAAACTACAAAGTTTTTTAGTGTATTTTCAGATGCAAGGTGGATTGCCTGTCTGATGGCCAGAAGTTCAATGAACGTAGACGATAGTTCTTGTAGAACATTGAATTTTTTTAAAGGTAAATTTGGGTATTCTATAATTGAGAAACTAGAAATGATCCGTCCGTTGCGTATATTTTGAAGTTATTTTCAACGAAGTGTTTAAGTTTTTGCAGACAAACAATTCGAAGACAAGTCCTTGACCGATTTTTTTTTGAATTGGTGATCGAATTATGTAAGTTTAATTCTACTACGCATTTATCATGAATGATATTATTCCAAGAGGGTATTGAGTTGGGTTTGTGAAAGAAGGCAGGTTTAAAGATTTTTACCTTGAGAAGTTCTTTTGCAGTTACAAGAGAAATTCTCTTAGGTACAGGGAGTTCATATGAGATGGAACGTAAAATTGACGTTGTTGTCGAGGGGGACGAACCGGTACAACGTCTTAGGATTGAGTGCTGAAAAGCTTGTATTTTTTTAGTGTATACGCAGGAGCATTGCACGATGTGGAGTAAGAAAGTTCATTTTTGGATCTAATAATAGGTTTGTAAACGTTTAAAGCTTTCTTAGGTGGGTGTCCGGTGTGAATATTGGTTAAAAGTTTGATGACATTTGAGCCTGTGTTGCAGTTTTCGAGGCTGTCCCTGTAATGCTCATAAGTGGTTAAACTTGAGTTGATAATTCTGCCCAAAAATTTAATAGAGGAAGATTGAATGATTTTTATACCATTGACTGTAATGTGAAAAATATTTACGACTATTGATTTTTCCGGGTTGAAACTTAGATTTAGATCTGCACAATGTCTGTGAAAAAGTTTGGCTTTAATGTCGAGGTGACGGACTGCTTCTACTAATGATTTTCCAGCAGAGACGATGAGAAAATCGTCAGCATACTGAAATAAATGGCTGTGTATAAATTGAAAAGAACTGGGTTGAGATAGCTACCTCGAGGTAAACCTCCACAGACTTCGACTGTATTTGAATCTAGTACGAGAGTTTGCGAAGAAAGAAAGTTGAGAACCCTTGTTGGGGATAAATTAAAATCATCAAAATTAGAGGGGTATTTAGAAAATTTTTGTTTAGCAGCTTGTAATTTACGGCATTTTGAAGTGAGCAGCTCATTCCACCAAGGTTTTGGTGAGTAGCAATCGTAGATTTAGATGTTTGATTTGACGTTATTTATTTCTCGTTGAAATGAGCACTGGATGGACTCAACTCATGGTCTCAAGACATGTATGTGCATCAGATTGTTTAGGAGTTTTTTCCTCAAGATAAAATCATTTATCTTGTAAGAGGTAATAAAGGTGGCGCTAAACAGAATAGGAAGGTGGTGACTGTTTCCCAGAAAAATTTCTTTTTTGACCTTCCGTTTGAACGTAAGATTGGTTGCGTCAGTGAAAGTTAGATCCAACATGCCACCACAACTGTTGGTCGTAGAGTGCACATAGGTTGGGGTATTATTATTAAGACAATAGAAATTACTGGCTTCAATGATTTCTTGCAAGGCTTTGCCTTTATTGTTTGAACCGGAGTCACCAAAGCAAGGGTGTCTTGCATTAAAATCTCCTGCAATTATGACATTGTGGAAGCTATCGAGCTTATCACAGAAACTATTAGACCCATCCCGGAAAAATTGAATAGAGGTGTTAGGTTTGAAATAGCAAGCAGCAATAACAATTAGGTTTTAGGGAAGAGATTTTGACAAGAACAATGTCAGCAGCTGATTTAAAGAGGATTTGCTTAAAGGAGATGCCTTTCCTGGCAAGGATGGCAACACCTCCATAGCCGTCATTTCTACATTTATAAGCGGAGTTTTAGTGTGGGATTTTGAGATCAGAAATGTTGTCGTCGGACAGAAAGATTTTACTCAAGATGGCGAAATCAGTTCGGTTGGAATTTATGAAATAATCAAGCGAATGGGCATTATGCCTGAAACTTTGTATTTTATATTGTAGAAAGGAGGTCATGAGAAATGATAGAGCATGATGGGGCCGACCCAGATGTACCTTGTTTTAAAAGATCAAATTTTGATTTAAAGGAAACTATTTCTGCTTGGATGGTCTTACGCATTTCTTCATGAGAAGTGGTGGAGAGAGTCTTGAAAATCTTTTCCAGAATTATCTCCATTTCAATGGATTTGTGTTAATTGATGTCAGTATGCTTTTCAGACGGTAGGGGAGGTTTTTTTGGCTACTGCGACTTGCGACTGTAAGTGGAGGGCGTCTTGGCAGACATTCTATGCGAGGGTTTGGGAATATCCGTTTTATTTTTTACAACCGCATTGAAATTTTTGTTAACTAAAATATTATTTGTTTCAACAGTAGGGTCTCTGATGTTGTTGAAAGCAGTGCTATCCTTCATTACTGGGAAGTTTACATCGTAGTTATCGAGTAAATTGTAAGGGTTGTTAGAGAATTTTTCCCTATATTCTCTAAAAGATATGTTTTGGATGGTTAAAATTTTTTTTAGATTTTCCTCTTTTTTTCTTTTTGGACATTCTCGAAAGGTTACGTAGTGGTCCAAAGACCCACAACCTAGACATTTGACTGAAAGGTATGAGTTCGTAGGACAGACAGGTGTCTTGCGACAATTCAGGCATCTGCTTTTCTTACTTTTACAGAATTTGGCGATGTGGCCAAATCGGCCGCAATTATGACAAAGCTTAACGGAAGGAATGAAGTAATCTACTGGAATATTGCAATAGTTGAATTTTGTACTCTTGGGAATTAGTTTTCCCTTACAACCAATCTTTCGGCTGTTTGTTGGGATGAAAATTTCTCTGTCTGCAGGGTCGCTTCTGAGAATTCTTGTAACGTAAATGATTTCAATATCAGAGGTAGCTGAGTAAAGAAAGTGTTCTTCCTTAATTGAAGGTGGAATGTTTTTGTTTGCGCAGGACTTTGGACCAAAATCATTGTTTATTATAAAGTTGTTTGGCTTTGCCATTGCTGATGGTTTTGATATTAATCAAACCATCCAACTTAAGATCTTTGATGTGTTCGAAAAAAACAAGTCTGAGTTAAGGCGAAAAGACTTATCTGTGATATTGTTACATAATTCAATGAAGGCGTAGCACTCACCGGTCACGTCATCACTATAACGATTTTAACTTGTTGGGTCGGGGTTCTTTACTTTTATGGGACTACGATTTTTATCGCTATACTCACAACTGCCTTTACTGGGTGGCTTATATTTAGAAGGAGTGATCGGAGACTTTGAGGAGGTGGTATTGAAATCCTCAGTCAACACTTTTACGGATGAATTATTCTTATCAGTGATGATCTATTTGAAATTTTCATTCTGGTTTGCGATTTTTCTTTTAAATGAACCCTTGCTATGCGAAGTTCGAACAAAATTTTCGAAATCATCATCGTTTGATAACATGCTTGAGAGCCTCACCCCCTTGAGGGGAGGGCGACTTTTAGGTTTCGTGCTACATTATAGCAAAAGAAAAGGATCAACTACTCGGTAACTCTACCGAGAACAGAAGGGATATGGAAATCACAAGGTTTTGGTGAAACCGACAGAGACAGAGAGGACAAAAAGCCTTGTAAGAATTTCACATAAATCGCCGCAACTTTCAAGAGAGAACTCTCAAGATTACCATAGATACAGCAAGCCAAATTTATTGAGAAAAATAATTTAATCGAAATACAGTTGAGAGAATTTTCCTGTTACCGTGGACGAGGTAAGCCGGATGAAAGCAGAATGTTTGAGGATAATACCGATTCGATATTGAGCAGGATGAGTTTATCTTGTAAAGGGAATGCTTGTTACGTATGGAATGCAAATTAAAATAGACGTTTTGGTATAAATGAAATGCATTTAAAACAGGTAGATAATGGCATAGAAACTATGGTTTCAAATGGCTCCGCATGCCAAAACGCAGTCAAACCAACCTTCAAATGGTATCAGTCCATTGTTAGTAATTTTAAAAAAAAAGTGGAAACAAGGTGCTCCTTACCAACCGTGTTAGGCGAGTTGAATTTGAGTATTTAACGCTCGGCCTTGCCCGCTTATGACGTTTTCATTTATTTTTAATTTACAATCGCACAACAACTGTTAAATATTCTTCTTCAACTGATGACATTTGGAACAACATTTTTTAGTTTCGAAAGTGTAGAACAAAAGTTGTAAGAAAGCTTAAACTTGTGAAACGTCAGCAGACTATTGTTCAGTAACATAAAAAAAGCAAGTATTGTTAATCAATAATTAGGCAAATATATCGTAGTAACGTTTCATTCCGTTTGATGGAACAGGAAAATAGTTGGTGCCAGCGCATAGACTCATTAAAATAAAATGCAATTAGTGATATCCATTTCGAAGCTAGATGCACTTTCGAAAGATGCCTGCAAGGTTTTTCAATATTTGCTTACACTGTAATGAACAAAACAATCTAAGCAAAGATGTAAATTTTTTATCACCTACATGTAAATCCGGTGAAGAAATAATATATTTACAATAACTATAGTGTGAGTTTAAATTTTTTGTTATGCCACTTTTTTATTAATATCTTTGAAAATATGTTTAAAAGTATGTAAATTCCAATGAAATATATGTATATTCTTTATTTAAGAACGGATAACGGATACGAAAATATGTTCTTTATTGGTTTAATTATCTGCTTAGATGATGTATTTTTATTGTTTTCTTCCTCAGCTAATTTTTAATAATACCTTTTATATTACGATGCTGACTGGTGCGAAATCCAAAATCATTATCATCAATAGACATTCAACGTTACTTATTTTGATTGACAAATATTAAAAATCATTATTTAGTTCTATTGCTTGCAAACAAATTTTGTGTAATTTTGTTTAAAACTCAAGCCAACATAATCTTGTTTTTAAAATATTTAATATATTAATTCATTCTTACATAAAGGAAATAAAGACGATTATCAACTTACTAACTAAAGTGGTGTTGCGACATAAGCATATTTTAAAATATATAATCACCCTCCCATTTTTTTGTTTATTATTGAGATTTCTATTTCCGCAAAACTAAATCTTGAGTTCATTTATATTACAAATTTCGGATAAATTACGCAGAATTGCATCAGTTCTGTTTAGAACTATATTGGTACTAGGAACTATGCATGGAAGGCGCCAAGAAAATCACTAATGCTCTCAACTACCAACTTTCCTTATAACCTGTTACCAGTCTCCAAAAATGGTTCGATTTTTCTTCTTTCCAGCTGCGATTCGCAACTAGAATTTCAGTTTATTCATTTTATCCTCGTTTTTTGGTCAATGTTTAGTTCTCAGCGATGTGACAACGTGAAATTATCGACCTTTGTCAAGTTTTTGAAAAATATATTAACGATTTGTTGAGAAGGCTGTTGACGAGTTTTTAATGCAGAAATAGGCAAGCCATAAGAACTACAAATTTTTTCACTAGTTTATGAAGCCTTACTAAAACGGTATTGCCATAACAGATCTTTTTCAGAATTTGGGTCATTTTGAAACATAGGCTACTTTCGACTGAATCAACACCTTTTTCATATGTTATAGTATATGTAGATTTGATAGAGTTGGAGTAACCAAAGTTAGGTGACTCTTAAGCGGTCTATTAGGAAAAACCCAACGTTTCTATCTTTCATGGAAGTCCTTTTATTAATAATTACGAAATTAATTCAAATCAAATAAAAAATTATTTCTTACATATTTTATGCGTAGTCGGCTTAGGAAAGAGGAATATGATGTAATATTATATATAAATGCATTTTCAATATACTTATTTATATACTGTTTGAAATGTAACGCGCGTAGGTTGCGTTAATATCCGTAAAACAGGGACAAAGTATCAGAACGACAACGGCAGAATATTTTCTACACTAGTCTCAGTTTTTACACTCCTCTTCTTCGTTTTCTCTTCTTATACATATTTGAATAATATAGCTTACAGATATATGTTCGTTTGTATTCCGCATAAGCTGATCTCAGTGTTAGTCCATTAAGCATATACACATCGACATTTATGTGTGTGCAGTTCGTCTCATAAACCTTCCTACAGTCATTTTTCGTTTTGTATTATGTGGGTGTGCAAAAGAATGTAAAATTTCATTACTTTTCAAGGCCAGTGCTATGCAGTTTTAGACTTTAATTTTTTTAAATGTTCGTATCATATGATCGCTTTCTTACCAGAGGAATTCTAAAGAATTCTTAAGCTGTTTCCATACACATTCGCCATGTAGCAAGCATAAGGTTTATTTTCATTGTCTTCTTTTTTATTTGTGGTGTAAGTGAATTTGCAATCTAGAAATATTCCATTTAATTTCACGAAGGAAGAATAATAGTAAAATCGTAAATTAAAGATAGATTTACTTTCAAAAAATTTGTTTTTAAACGTCACAACTCGAGCATATTTTTTAGAATCACCGCTGGAAAGTTGCCGCTTTCAAAAAGTATGTATATTCTTGATCAGTATCAACAAAGTAATCGACTTAGCCGTATACGCACCTTCAAATCTAACGTGAATCTGTTTGTTTTCGATGAACGGAGCTCCTAAACGTGGCTTTTAGTTTAGCAATTCCCTATTAGATATCATTAAATTAAAAATACATAAATGCAGCATGTAACAACAGTTTACAAAAGCCAAAACGGTACATAGTTAACTGTAACTATTATAAATACTTTTTAAACTTGCGCCTAATCATAATATTTAAATCGTAATTTAGAACTTAAACCCACAAGCCTTGGAGGAAACGGTCACGCCCATAAACATTACAAGTGACCCAATTTTAATTCTTTTCACTTTTCGAAGTTTTCTACTTATTACTGATAAGGCAAATAAGAGTACGATTCCGCAAGCACTGCGTGCTAATTATTATTATCATGCGGCCGGCTTCGCCACGTAGTGGATTAAGGTTTTCTTAAACATTAATATAAGTGTTCACTAAAGACGCTTGAAAACGGGAACTGTAATCGGTTAAAATGTATAAAATAAATTACAGTGAGTCACATTAATATGAAGTTTTTCCGCTCGACAAAAAAAAAACACTTGTTAAACCTAGTCCATTGTACAAACATAAAAATTTATTTTACTATTTTACACTACTAAACATACTAAAATATAAAAAAAAAAAAACAAACCAAACATTATCATAGTAGACAAGCAAATTAAATAACTTCAACAGCTCAAAAACGTAATGTCATTAATATTGGGTTCTTTTCATATAAGGAAGGATGCGAAGCTAAAAAACAGCATATTATTAAAAATTAATATTTGATGAGAAATCCTTTTTGTTTAATAACACATTTAAATGTTCGCACGAAAGAAAAATTATACAAGATATGTGAAAACGTTTAAATGACGTTATTGAACAAAAAGATACCCCACTAATTAATAATTTTTAATAATATGCTGTTGTTTATCTTCGTATCCTTCCTTATATGAAAAGAATCCAATATTAATGACGCTATTTTTTTGAAGTGTTGCAGTTATTTAATTTTCTTGTCTACTGGAACAATGGTTTGTTTTTTTTTTTTTTTATATCTTAATATGTATTTCCTGGTAGTAGAAAGTAGTCAAATAAATTTTTATGTTTGGACAATGAACTGGGTTTAATAAGTGCTTACTTTTAGTCTTAGTATGCAAGCAAGACGCCTAATATAAGTGGGACTCGTTATATGTAACGAAATTTTTTTTGCTAAGCTCTTCTTAAAGTGAACTAAAAGATAGAAAACGTATTTGATCACTTTCATGTAACTATATATAAACGATTGTGATATTTTGCATTTAAATATGTTTGTAATATATTCTTACGTTCTATAGTAGAAATATAGTATTCAAATTTTATTTTAAGTTCAAGTAGTTTGAGGACTCACAATCAAGACGAAATAAATTATAATATTGTTTAATTAATTTATAACAAAAATTGCGTGAGAAATTGTGGAATTTTCCATATGAGTAACGCACATAATCGCGTACAAAGACTTCATTTAAAATGCAAAGTTTACAATATTAAAGCACGAACCGAAAGGAATCGGTAGTTTATTATTATATACGCCTCTTTTGGTATGCCTCGTTTGATATCGTGTGAC
Source organism: Glossina fuscipes (assembly GCF_014805625.2). Taxonomy (NCBI): domain Eukaryota; kingdom Metazoa; phylum Arthropoda; class Insecta; order Diptera; family Glossinidae; genus Glossina; species Glossina fuscipes. The sequence continues at coordinate 1,664,717 of NW_024003726.1, forward strand.
TGTCCATACAAGCTTTAAGTGTAGTGGAAGATTACCTTAACACGTTCTTCTACACATTAATTGACTTTTGATGCGCTGTCAATGCTTCTTTTGTGCTGAATCTCTCCAGCAATGTTCCCACTGGATTGAAATTTTCTTATGATTAAGAAGCTACAAAGTCGTCTGTTATGTAAAAGACAAAAACTTTGGTAACCTTGTTATAGGCGACATAAATTGCAGCCGCGCTCATCCTTGTTTGAAGACGTACAGCTATTTTCGCTATTATATATAATATATAGCTATTTATATATTTGTTGCAAAGCCTAGTATTCACCATCATTATTACTAGTCTTTTGCTTCTTATTAGATGCAGATGTGGAGCACCAAAGGACTTAGCTTGTGGAGTCCTGTCTTGTTACCCTATAAGCAATAAAAAGTGAAAAAGAAATTAAAATTTATCACTTCTTCGTGAGTATGCGTCCGATTTTTTTGCATTTTTGAACATGAATGGTAGAGTTCTCCATGACATTTATTTGTAAAATTTCAGGACCTTAATCATTTAAGCAGGCGACAGTCGTCAACGAAGTCTAATCATGTCAGCAAATTTTCCGGTAATTGTTGCCAAATGCGCACTCTCAATTACGTGAAACATAACGACAATAAGATTGCTGTCGCTGAGAACAAATTTGCATTAGTATTGAGTATAAACCAAGAAAAGTTACCGCAAAACCTTTTTTTAGAGTTGCCTTTGTAGAAAAACACCTCTTAAAGAAAAGTATAAACTGCTGTTAGAAGAAGACTTAGTTTTCTATTTGAAAATTGAACTGTGTCCGAAATTAAAATAATGTAAATTTGTGAAGAAAAAGAAATTTGGTAAAAGTAAGTACAATTTTGTTTTTTAAAAATCAAGCTAAATTAATTAGCGTGATCCGATATGTACATGTCATTTCCAGCACAATGTATCATAAGTTCCTTGTACTCTCATTCATTCAAGAAACGATCACCGCGAGACCAGCGAGAAAGATTTCGCAGAATGCTTCCGTCCCCCTAACGCTAGCATAAACGATTAAGTAAATTGTGTCTAATATTTACAAACGACCTATAAATATATGCTATTGCCATATGTAGATTTATGCAGAAGTTTCGCGTAAGTATAAGTAGTTGAGGAGTTCGTATATAAATGGTAAAAAAAAAATTAAAGCGTCAAAAAACTACATCTTTCTAATTTTTTTCAGGTGTTCGACTGTAGCAATTTTTTTGCGACCACTGCAAAGTGGGAGAAAATTATTTGAATACTCAGGCACCGTCGACCGATGAACATGATGGTGTTGGTACTTGAGCGTAAGCACCTAAATTGGGGCAGTTGTGTAGGAAGTTACTGCCATAAAATTTTGGAAATAATATAGCAAACTTAAATATATAAAAAACTTTTGAAGTCATAACTCGCACAAAAATGTACGTAAAAATTAAATAAAAATTGAAAATAGTACTTCCTATTTGCATTTTCCAAATCAACGTTTTATATACCTAATCTTTCTTTTTAATAATACGCTGCAATTACATGTAAATTTCTTGTAAATGAATTATGACGATTTCAACATTCAAATTTATTTGTCAATTTGTAGCCTACTCTATGTGTTTATAAAAGAAACGTCACTGCTCTCATTTTTTACACATCGCTCAGTTATTAAAGCATTGTAATAGAAAATTTGACGGGAAGTATTGGAAAGTTGTCAAAAATGGTATATGATTAACATCTTGGCGATAATCGAGGGTCTCCCAAAAAAAAGGCGATTATCACGGCAACAATCGCCCGCTTATATGATTACCACCCAGTTTTCCCCCTTTCATAATTTATAACTAAAGAGCAAAACTGAGTTGCTTTCAGTGTTTGCTTTTAACAATCTCCTGGCCCCAAATATCAAGCTGTGGAGACGAAGAATAGTTTTAAGTTTGATGATAACCCTATTAGGATATATTTAGATTTTAAAAAATTTGGTAAGCTTGCAGAATGTTGGTAGAGTTGAAATTAATTAATAAATTTGTTAATTTAAAATTCGATTTTCTTATTAAAAATAAATTGCGGTCGGTTGCGAATATTTTATTATTGCGAGAGGTTGTTGTGTCACTACTTTTGATTAACAACAAAATAACTACACCACGAAGCTATCGACTTCAAGTTCGGCAAAAACATTGAAAGTCTTTGGACGCAGACTGCCATTGAAAATAGGCCAAATCGATAGAAGCTCACGGTTACAGTACCGTGTATTGAGAACATTTCGCCTTTTTCAGAAGAATAAAAACTTTGTGTTTTGTTCTACTGAAGATAAATCTATAAAAATTGAAAGCAACGTTCTATGCGCGATGCTATAGTGACTGTACAAACAGAGGAAACGTTGATCACGCCTACTTGATGTTATAGTGTATCTAAATTTGATTTTTTTGAAAATCCTTTAAAACAAGCAGAAGCAAACTATAAAACTCCTGAAGTACATAAATTCTTTGCGATGTTCAAATTCGGAATACACTTACGCATGCCCATCTGTTCGTCTGTTCATCTGCTCAACTGTGTATGACTTGTATCTACATCTGTATTTGTAGTGTAAGAAATGCAAATGAAATTGAAAATAACACAAACTGGTCAAAGGTCACGACCCACTCGCTCTCGTAAAACAGAAACTGCGAAAAGTTTTTCTCTCCGTGTTTTTTACTTGTTAATCACTAAGTGCAACATTTTTGAAGTACTATACTTTCATTTTGAAAATAGAAATGATCCGCCGCACCCATCCAATATTGTAGAATAAAAAACTTGAGCTCTTTTACTTTTTTTAATCTATTTTAGGATAACGGCAATGGTTATAACATGTTCGGGCACAACCGAATATAATTTTCTTACTTGTTTTTTTTTTTTTTTGTGCGAAATGTACCTAACACTTTTGTGTCAGAAGGAATCTCAACATGTACCTAACGTTCTTATAATTTCTGTTTTTAAGTTAATTTTGAATTCTTTGATTAGAATTTTTTTTTTGAATTTTTTTGTCTTGGCGAGTACCGGAATGAGTGCTAAATTGTATTTTGGCTGCAAATAACAGAATATATAGAATGAATATATAATAGAATGTTTAAGGTAGGTAATGTAAGAGTATGCTTAAAAAGCCAAGACATCTCCCGTCGAAGAGTGCACAGAAAGCAATTTCTACAAGGCAATCGCTAAATGGAAAAACAAGAAAGAAGTGACCAATAAGACTATTACGTCTGAAAAGGGAGCTTCTTCGTCGTCTATTTCCAATGTGAATAATGATAGTGGTATTGGTAAGGAAGAAGTAACTAACGAATCAACTTCTTCAGTATTCAAACTTGTAAATGAAGCTATCGTTGTTCATACAATTCCTTCATCAATCGCTTCGGTCTCAGCAAATGTGGTGCCTCACAAACGGAAGTGTCCCACTAGTACTCCGTCGTGTACACACATTTATATCGCACATTTATGTCTTACTACAGTCGATCCGTGTTTTTGGCTTCCTAACACATTCATACAAGATTATGTATATATCTTCCATTAACTGACACAAAAATAAAATCAAAAAGTTATTGTAATAAAGATAATCTGTCGTTTACCAAGGCGTTTACCAAAACGTATTTGATAGTTGCTGGCTTGTATAGAAACATAGTTAAACTCTTGGGTACTAAATTCTCTCTTAAATGCAATAACAATACATCTATAATAATTTTCAATTACCAACAGTTTCGTTAGTTGATTTTCCAAATTTGCCGTATTTTTGTCTTTTGTTTGATTGAACGATCTATGAAACAACTATTCAAATAGGTGATAGTCATTTTATTGTCCCGTTCTTTATATTACTTCAATATACGACTTTTTTATTTAGAAAGAAGAAGAAGAACATTTGATTTTAGTTAAACTATGTACATAAAAATAAATAAGCGTTGTACTTATGTCATCCTAAACCAGCGAAACTTCGTTGGAAGTAAAATTTATGCATAATTACCAAGAAGAATTAAAAAATACATGTAAAGTAAACCACCAATTTAAATACAAACAAAATGACTTTTAAATGTTACATTATTTTTTATCTATTGAGAACTAGTTTTCTACTCCAAGTTGTATGCTCCACATTTCTCTAAATTATCTTCATAAAAAGGCAATTTATGATATTAGAAGCTTACTCATTTTCTTTGCGTACGATTGCTGGGAAGGAAAGTAATGATAATTATTGGTTTCTGTGGCTTACCAAAAAATTTAAGTTTCGTAAAAACTTCTTCGTAAAAATTCTTCATCAGGGCATAAATTTAATTACCTCGACCACCAATATTATTGCAGACACTTTCAATCCTCACTGCTCCTAGATATTGTTTTAAGTTTGGCAACTACAAAAGAAGAATGTCTATATCCCTTGCATATTTCTTTCAATGGCTCTGAGTCCGCTTATGATATTAAAACGTCGAATCTCTTTGCTGTACTTGCGACGACATCTTTTAACTGCTAATTCCGATTCCACTGTCAACTATCTACATCCGATAACTCACTTGGTCTTGGTTCCCAGCTTGGACATTTCAGAAGATGATGTTTTAGACGATTTAAGATCTCTAAAATATAGTTCTGCTCCTGGATCTGATGGGAGTTCATTATGTATATTTAAAATATGGTTTTTCGATTTATGTGGTGTTGTTTCAGCGATTTTCAATCTGTCCTTGAAATCAAGTGGTTTCCCTTTGTGTTGGAAGAGTAGTTTCCTTAGTCCAATTCACAAATGTGGAAATAGGCATCACGTAGAAAACTATACAGGCATCGCCAAGTTGAGTGTCTAACATAAATTGTTTGACTGTATTGTTACTCAGGATTTAGCTTTTGCTATTAAATCTTTCTCCGTTCCGGCTTGGCTTTCGGAAAGGAAGATCTACTGTCACGAATTTCTTAGAGTTGTCTTGCCATATTTTCAAGGCTTTTTCTAGTGGTTTTCGCACGGATGTCGTATACACTGGTTTTAGCAAAGCATTTGACTTAGTTAATAATAATTTATTGATGTTCAAACTCCAGATCTCTGGCGTGCCTTTGTACTTATTAAAAGGGATAAGCTCTTATCTTCATAACTGGTGATTCAGGGTTCTGTTTAACTCCATTATCTCATATGAATACCCCGTAACATTAGATGTCTCCCAAGGCAGCTTCTATGAATTAATGATCCCCCTTCTGTGATTAACTCCGGCCATATCTTAATGTACGCTGGCGATGATAAACCGTTCTCTTCATTTTCTTAGGAATCGTATTCGTATCAGCTTCAAACTGACTTAATTAATTTGGTTCCAAAATTTTATGAAATAAAACCTAGAACCTATAATAAACTTTCTTTCTTAAAAAGGAAGTCATTCAGTACTTAGTATTTCATTGACGCATACAAGTTGGAAAGCGTTCATTCGTTCATCGACTTCGGGAATTTATTCAACCAAAGATTACATTTTAATTTGCACATTGAGTTCTCTTTAAGTAATGGTAGGTTCGCGGTGGTAGTAGGTGGTTTCATTAAGAGGTAGTTCAGAGGGCTAAAGGATTACAAAAAAGCTTTACATGTGCTTAGTTAGACCAATACTGGACAACGCCAATTGAATTAGTTCAAAAGCAATTCTTGCCATTGAGAAACGGAGATCTATTCTTGATGTCTCCTTCTTAATTAAGTTAATTAATGGTACTATCGATTCGTTCACATTACTTAGTCACATAAACTTTAATGTCCCTAATCGCTTCAATAGGCACTTCATCTTCATTGAGTTGAATCAATGTAAATATAATTATGTACTGTTTTATCCATTAAGAGTTGTTTGTAGAATGCTACATGAAATTTTAATCTTAATATCGGAGCCTTTAAACTCTATCAAAGCAACTATACTTGAAACGCTCGATTTCCCTACATCCTATTTCAACCATCTTACAATCTTAAGATCTTACTCGAATTTTCGAAGTCGAAAATTAACTGACATTGTATACTGTTATCAGTTGGCAAGCTTTTGCATGTTTGCAATGGCTGAGGGGTTCACTTGCAACTTCGACCTGTTGTGAGTATGCCTCTGTGATGGTGGTGTGTAAGGTTTATTTCTTTCTTATTTGTTTATATATGACTTTTTTTTTATTGTATTTCTTCTAACAAACTTTATATTAGTTTTTAATAATAAGATTTATTTCTAAGAACTAGATTTATTTTTTTCTAAGAACCAGTCAAATTTCGCTGTTAATTTATCTTCGCTGAGTTTCATGTGTAAGTAAATAAATAAAAAAAAATAAATAAATAAATGTATATATAATACTTAACTAGCGTCATACCTGCACCGATTACAGGAAAATGCTATTGGCCGATAACAAGTATAAAGCACGAAAGAATTAAACGACAACTGCCAACTTACCTGAACCCTTAGCTTAGTTAATGAAGTATTTGATAAATGAAATTTAGTGATTTAACAGACACTAATTTCAACAAGATTTTCGAAAAGATCAGTTGCAGTATTCTATACATGAGGATATTTGCTTTCACATTCATTTTTTATAAATCGATACAATCTGATCTAACTCAATGTCCTACATGTTTTCTAAAAAAATCATACCACTTTCCGAAGTTTCTCAATGTAGAAAGCTCTTTTCTGTTTTAGTTGCCTTGTTTATAACTATGCTCCATGTGTGGTTCTGGTGACAAAGATCCACAATCACATCCTCATTGTTAGGCAATTGAATACGTGCAATAACAATTTTCACTTTCGTACTTTCTCGACTTCCCCTAGAATTCCAAAGTTCGCCTTCATTTGGTTGTGGTCAGCTGGGCTATAGTGTAACTGACACCAGAAAGCCCATTTCGGGACGCGATCTGTACGTTATGCAGACACAGTCTGGTTCTTGGTTGAGTGGGCGAAACACTTGTTGCCATTGGATCGTTACTTAAAACCAGAAGGGTCACCCCGACTTGTAGAAAGGTCGTAGAATCTTTTAGGACAAAATCAACTGGGGGGTGCAAATTTTTCTGCTCTAAAACTTTTTGATTTAAACAGGCCCAATTTGAACATTTACATATTGAGGCCATGTGGAGGCATGACTTTTCACCTCACATTGTAACGTAAAATTTATTTACAACTTAGCAAAAAAACAACGAAGCTAATTAACCAAATATTTCATTTGTTTTAAAAAATAGGGTTCGCAATAAAAGAAGAAAAGAAGAAGACGTAGAGCAAAGTCTTTAGTAGCGCATTTCACATTGCAAATTGTACGATACACTTCCTATCTCCACAAATTTTATTGTTAGATAAATTCATGAAAACAAGTCTAATAAAATAGCGAACTATAAAGCAGCGTATTCAATAGATTGAACTTTGATTAGCAATGTAAATAAGAACCTTTGGACTTTAAACATATTAGAAAACTATCTTGATTTAGTTTGATAACGATAACTCTTTAGGAACAAAACCGATTATATGAAGACAAAAGTTGAGTGCTCCTGTTTCCTTACTTCAATTTCCGAAGGTGCCACTGAATCCAGTTGGCAGGGAAACAAAATAATACATTTGGATTCCATATGATTGTTTCTAGATTGAAAAAATTCTATGTATAGCAATAATAGAAACGTAGGAACTATATATACATATTTAGATGAATAGGCGTATATATGCTCATAGCATAAAGCATCTTACGGATCAATATTTCTATGAGCATATATACGCCTGTAAAAGTATGCATACAAATTCACAAGGGTTCGTAAATGCATGCGCCCATATATAACCCAAAAATAAAAACCAAGAGCAACAATAACGATTAAAAAAATGATTATAAAAAAGAAAGAAGGTAAGAAAGAAAACGCATAAATAATGTGAAATAACCAAAAACACATTTGTTAAAAATTTGTGCACGTATAGGTATGGGCTTGTAGGCGGCGTGTTGTATTTAAGGTATGTGTGACCGTCACCAATACGCAACACACAGTCGCTTCTTTTGTTTCTTACATACGTACACTTTTTCTACATTCAATACCCTATGGGTATTAATAGCATTGCACCCTACATTGCAGGTGGCTTATATCAAATCTGTGCAAGCAAGGAAATGGCTACATGTTTTTACGTTATGAAATATTGGTAATTGACTTAAAACAACGATCAGATATAAAAAGGAATACGATTATATTCATCATTTTCTTTTATTTGCTTTGAGGGCGTGTTGTTTGGGGATACTAATAGAAATAGAAACTCAGCGGCAATAAATTAAACAAGAAATGTCGTATCGTATTGTTTGGAAGTTTTTAATGTACTTAGACTTACAAAAACTGTGAAACTTTAACTACTTTTACTTACACAAACTTTTTTTATTTTTTGTATATAATTTGCGCCAAGCGCTAAAAAATCTTAATCAAAATTGTTAATCGTGTAAATTCAGCAAAAAAACACGGTTTATTTAGAAACGCAAAATATGTATTAGGCGACATAAAATTTGTTTCAAATTTACTTGGTATTCTATATACATACGTACGGCATCTTGAATACTTGCGGTATTAAATTTGAAAAATTTCATTTCCATGGTGAGTTGGAAAACCAATCTTGTTCTGAATGAGCTAAACTTTTTTTGTTTTTTTTTTTTTTTTGTAATAATTGGCGCGAATAAAATCTACAAAAACTTTAAAAAGTTTTTCGTCCAAAATTTTGTTTCTTCATTTAGCTTTTTATATGCGCCACTAAAGGATGGGGATATATTCATTTTGTCGTAATGTCTGCAGCACCCAAAAGAAGCTAGAGATATCGTAAAAAGCATAATTGACTTTAAATGTGACAAAAACATTGGAAGATTTCGCACGCAGGTTAATAATCCCTAAAGTAAACATATGAGAAAAGATAAAAAGTTGAAATTTTCGGCAATTACTTCACGAAAAACTAATTATGCGCAAAAATGGAAACAGCCGACCAAGGTCACATAAAGTTACAAGGGATTAAATTTTCTTTTTTTTACTTTTTTGAGGTTTTATGTTGATTAATCATAAGGTAAACGAGATAGAATGTTTAAAACTATTTTATACGTTCTTCAAATGGAAATATGTTATCTGTCTGAAAATGCGTTGATTCTAAAATAAGCATGGACACCATGATCTGTTGGACTAATTTTTTCATTAAAATATCCTTGACCATACCCATGGTATAAAAGGACTTGGAGAGTAGAATGAGAATTAATTATGGTGGACGTCACGGTGTAGTAGTTTGATTTTTGAATAGCAATACTTTTTAGTAAATTAAATAGTGAAAGATAAATTTTATCACATTCACTTTTTTATGACAATAAATAAAAATTTGCGGCATCGAAGCTTTTAATGTTAGTGGGTATGCGAGTTTCGGTCCCAACTGAATACAAGTTCCTTACTTGTTTATTTTTACTTTACTTTAATATATTTATTGACCATTTTTACTTTAAATGAAAGTTTCTGACCTTATAAAACTCCATCTCCAAAAAAATATGCATTGTAGAAAAATGGGGGAAAAGTTTTGTGAAAATTATCAATAAAATTTATCTCGATCCACATAAAGTGATACTGTTAAGTGAAAGAATAGTTCAATTTTCAGCACGAGCAACCATAACATCCAAGAATACGTACCTAATGAAGACATCAAAATTGTTAATCTTATAGTTTTGACTCTATATTACTATATTATTATACCATAGTATATTGATAGCTGAATGTTATTGTTAAGTTGTCTTCATTTTCGAAAGGCAGAAACGAAATATACTTCTGTAGATAAAAAAAAAATATTCTATAGTTGTTTTTGCCAATTTTTTCATCTTATATCAAGGAATTGACATATGGCAATTTTTTATTTGTACCATCTAACAACACACCCACAACATAAAATATATATATTTTCATCAGCGCAAGGAAAAATGGAAATTAGTGGGTCTCACCACTGGGTGATGACTGCATCTTCACATGCCTAATAGCCGTACTCGCAGCGAAGGTCATTTAATATATAAATAAAAGTGAATATTTTATATTATATTATATTATATTATTCGCCCAAACTTTACGGCTTTCACCTATTAAGGGAAAGAACCATGTCTTTTTTTACTTATTTAATGATCTCGCCGTAACGAGTAAGTGAAATGTTTTTGGAAGCCAGGAAGGCGAAAGGTTTTATTATTATAGGTTTTTAGTGTCATAATCTCAACAAAAAAAAAAACAAAAAGGAAATTAATATAAGAATAATTGTTAAGGTTTTTTTGATAATTTTGTTAAAGAACGAATCTGTCTGTCAAGCTCGACAATTGATGACCGGAGCGTTAATTTGTGTGAATTTTTCACAAACATGTACTTTACTTATTTACGTTTTATAAGTGAATAGTATTGCTTTAGTTCAATTCAAGTTTATATTTTTCTTATACCTTTTCGCAAAAATTATTACAATTTTTACAACTAACATGACGAACTACGTTTAGAAGCGGTAAAAAAGAGGTCTTATAACCAAATTTAGAATTGAATCATTTGTCCTTTTCGTTTTTTATCGCCACCCAATTCGAAATGTTTACAACGCTTTAATGGAGTTTGTTTGCGGTATTTGCATTCTGTGCATTCCATACGCAAGACAATCTTTTTAGTAGTTTTAGCCTTCTTCCGGAAGATGGGTTTTGTTTGACCACCGAAGCCCTGTTGTTTTCTACCATAACGACGTCTACCCTGTGCGCTTTTTCGCTCTTTCGACTTCTTATATTGGGTTACTTTATGCAACTTGTGACACTTACACTTTTTGCAGAAGGTGCGACGCTGTTTCGGCACGTTTACCATTTTGACGATTTTCTTTTCCCAAAGAAAAAATAGAAAAGAAGGAAAGAACAATAAAGCAGACGAGGTTGTTGCTAGATTATGGGAATTATGCTGCTTTAGATTCGATTCATTTCTCTGGAAATAATCAAATTATTGGGTTAATTTCGCAAGCCGTTAACGAAAAAAATACGAATAAAACTTTAAATTTCAGTAATCGTTGGTTTATTTATTTATTTATTCATTTTGCAGCGGCAATTATTGGATTGATCTTTCCCGAAATGAATGATACCCTACGTATCTATAATAAAATGGCAACAACCAATGGTTCATATGAAAACCAAGAGAGAACAAATAGACGGAAACATGTTCTACACAACTTTTATAATTGTTTATGTTTGTCTGCTTGTGAAACAGTACAGGATAACAAACTACACTGTTCGCTAAGGTGCTCTCGCTTTCCCAACTCCTACAGCATAAGGTATGAAAGATTTTCACGCAACATGCAGAGAAAGGAACAAATTACATTAAAGTATTCTTTTTTTCAGGGGCTCAATTGTACATATGTCTTAAAAGTTATACATCAACATCTTTCTGTGCACTTACTTCTAAGACAGTGGCTTACAACAAAAATTATGCATAATATATAACCAACAACATTTTTTTTCTCCCATAGCATTTATACGTTTTTATAAACTCTCATTTCACTTTCTTCCGTGTCAGTTTCGAAACCGTCAATCGAAATTTTTGGCAAATCTGTAGAATGTGCAACGCTCCTTCCAGTGTAAGCTAAGAATAATGAACAAAAAAATATAAAATATTAAACCAATTATATTTTGGAATTTTATGTTAATTGATGGGAGTGTCCAATTTTGTCTAATTAAAGACAATGCATCTTTATGTGCAAAAACTTCTAACAGTTCTATCAAATTTACAGTCGATATCCTAATTTTTCCGATTTTAACTTACATTTTTTGTGAAAATAGTTTTCTGATTATTTGCTCGTGTAACAAGTTATATTCATTTTAAGATGAGTGAAGTATCTGAAGAAATACGTTGCGTGATGCTTTCTACTATAAAAAAGTAAGACATACAAAAATATGCTGAAAAATTTGTAAAGTGTACGGTAAGAATGCTGTAAGTGAACGAAGAACCTAGAAGTGGTTTGCTCGATTCCGTTCCCGAAATTTCGATGTCAAAGATGCACCTCGCTCTGGTCGCTCAGCCACTGGAAAAGTGGGCGAAATTTTTTTTCACCCGTTCATTTTTTTAGATAGAGACATAAATTTTTTTTTAGACTATTCTTCGTTTTATGCAAAAATATCAATGCTCCTGAGTATATTAATTCTGTTCCATCCATTTTCCAACTTAAAAAATGACACCACAATGGTAGTCACATTTTTTTCGAAAAGCTTGAAAAAGTTCCTAAAAATAACATTTTCGCTAGACACGAAAAGTCTACCTAATTATGATTTCAAATTATACTTTTATCAATATGATACTTAGGAGTGCTTGGAAAATATGGAGTATCTTCTTTTTAAAACGAAAACCTTAAAAATTGAATGAAGTAAATCGTAATTTAAAAATTTGAAAGCAGCTAATCCGCAAAGCAGTATACAATTTGTTTCATCAGCAATTAATCAGTACATTTTCAAAATTTGGAACTTTTGTAATAATATACTATGTCGTATTTCGTCTCGAAATAAAATTTGCCGTTCTAGAAATTTGAACGACGTATTTGTACGTTTGTTAAATATATTGATAATCGCATGTAAACTGAGTTCATGGAATTGCCTAAAGGATGGTAGCCCACTTAGGTGTAACAAAAGTAATGTATATTAGATTCAAATTATTGTTTTATGAGTGTCTAATCCACCATAAAAAGCGATAAAAAACGGGATTACCCAACTTTATATAACATGTAAATTTTTTTATTCAATCTTTATAATTCATTTTCTGTATTGTTCATTACTTTATTTATTTACTAAAGGAAAAATCTTTTACGCACTCGCGAATCCGTAATCATTTTTAATTCAAAAATTACTGGAAATTTTCATTATTTTCTTTTAATAAAATGATGTTCAGTGCGACCACACGTAATCATAAATATCAGCATTTTAATGAACAAAAATGCATTCTCTAACGTCATTGTGTGAATCAAACATATTTTAAATATTCATTAAATCCCGTAAAAATTATTTAAGTGATAATATCTTTTACTTTTACTTAAAAAGGAACTAAGTACAAAGGATTACCTAAATGAAGATAGTTCACCAGAATAACCAACAATTTTTAAAATTTGTGTGTTTGTTAAAAATGTCTTTGCTATTTTACGATTTATTGCAAAGTAAAAAAAAGAAAAAAAATAAGCTTTAAATCTCAAAAATGTTAGAAAACATGCACATATAAAACAAGCTAAGGCTTTAATTATAATTATAAAACTGAAAAAACGAAATTATTGCTACTGCCATGCACAGCACTGAAAGAGTGCAATACACAAACCATGTTACAACTGCAAATTTTTGATATGGCTTAAAAAATGCTGAAACCGATCAAGGTAACCTAATTTCATTACTATGTCCAAAATTTATCACCGTCAAAATTGCTCCAAATATGCCCTCCCCATATGGGGAGGGCATGTATAAGACACTCAATTAATTATAAAAAATTTTAGTGAATATAGCCAACCGTAGATTTTTTTGATAGCGTCCTTTAAGTATATCAAAAATCCGCAGTCGCTTAAATTTGTTCAAAAATGTTGTATTCATTATAGTGGCATTAACTTTTTTTTTAACTTTTCTAACACCAAATGTGATTTCTTTTATTGAATATGCTTCTATTTTCTATTTTTGAATAGTTTTTCTCATCATTTCGTTATTTTTTCAATATCCCATTATCAACTGCATTAACAGAAGCGCGAACCAAGCATTAAGATAGCTCGCCGTTTAGCAAAGACAGAAATGTGGGCTACGCACAGTGGGCTAACTTCACGTCAATAGAGCATTACATAAAACTCATTTAGTCTTTATTATTGACCATTATAACTGTAGGGAACAAAGATATAAGTTAACCAACTATTCTCAACGGGAAAACGGAATTAACAAAGTAACTTAATTGTTTCATTTTTAACATCATGATGATGACAACTTCCAAGATGAAATCGGAGCAGCACCTCACTTGAAAATCTGCATCGAAAGGAAACAGAAAAACCTATATTTCATACAATGAAAAAAAGCGTAAAATGCCTAAAAACTGCCAAGAAACGGTTTATTTATAACACAATACTAAACAATATAATGGAAATGGAATATACACGTGTATGTGTATCTGCCTATCTATCTGTTTGCATGCCTATGTACACACTTATATTCCACGAAAAAGGTACAAAAGCTATTGTCATATTGATCAAGCCGCAAGTAGTAATAAAGAGAACGACAGACACCAAAGCACTTAAACGCAGAAGCAAGAATTTTTAACTTGTTGTTTTTGTCGTTATTGTTCTTGTTATTGTTACTGTAGTTCTGCTGCTTGTGCGATTGCACACACTAGTGATTGATTTGATATGTTGACTTTGCACCGTAAGCAACATTAACGCATATGCTCACACTTACTCACATGCGCGTTTATATATATCTTCGAAACGAACACATGTGCTCGTGTATATACAAAATATGCGTATATAAATTTATGTATCGTTGCGTGTAGATACATATATATTACATTCATGTATATACACTACATTTATCCATGCATATTTCTTAACGAAGCCTAATAATACAAAAAATACATAAAAAAGCGAAAACAATGCAATCCAAACAATACATTTGTATAGAAATCCCTGCCTCACATATTATACACACACAAGCATATAGGCAAACGTATACTAACATATATTGTGCTATAATGCTTCAGAATAAAAGAATAATAACAAAACACAGTGAGAAAACAATATTTCATTTAATTCAATTCCTATCTAAACGCATCTTATTCCAATGCTGAATTGTTTATATTACTTTACTTATGTTCACTTTCTTGTATTTTACTGCTTTTTCCTCTGTCATTGGTTTTTATAACCATCGACGTAACTTCTAGGTTGGAACGCAAACAAGATTAATTAAATTGTTTGCAAGTCATAGTTTCTGAAAGTCGAAATCGGCAAGAAAGAACTGATACCTTTTTTGTTTATTGAAACGTCATCAGCGTGCCCTTTACGATTACTGCCTAGAAAAGTAAAGGTGAGCAAAGATTCATTCATCACAAAGGTGCATTTCAGATGTGTTTCCCAAATGTAAATTCGACCATATAAATTTTTCAATGCTAATTAAGTTTCCTTTCATCTGCAGGCTTGTCTAATCCATCTCACCAGATCGAACGACTGATTGATAAGAGCGCGGCGCGTTTTAAACAGCGTTAATTTGCAGAACAAACGTACGAGTTATTGTGCGCTGCGATTTTCGCAAAGCATCTTCGTCAATTTCATGAGCCCGTGAAGTCTTGTCGTCTTAGTCGAAAATGTTTTGTGAATTAAGCGCATTTTTGTAATTTTTTACGCATTTGCAGAACACAATTACTCTCGACTGAATTAACAATGGTCACAACGTCTTTTATTCTATTTACGTGTAGGCTGTCATTTTTAAACGCATGATTTGAGAAAATAAGAATTTCTAAAGTTAAGCTGCTCTAAAGTCATCCATTGGAAAAAGTACTAATTGGGCCGACCTTGGCTGAATAGTCAATAAAGATTATGGCAATTTAAGGTTTTATATCATTTGTGTTGTAACATTCCCGTTGTACGCTCTGTTAATCGTTACGAGTAGGGTTTGTTTGGTTCACCTTTATTAATTCTATATAATTAATTTTATATCATGATATTGATATATATATGGTTCTTATCCAAAACAATCTTAGTGCATAGATTTTATTTACTTTTTATTTGCAAATCATTCTAACTTCGCATGTAGGATTGGTTTTAATTATATTCTAAAAGCCTTTCGCTAAAAGTCATCGCTTTTGATAAAATTAATATAGATAATCCTTCACGAGGACTCATTCATTTCACTCTATTCGGCTTTATTATACAAGCGCGAGTCGAAAAAGTGTTAATTTTAAAAAATTTGCTGTCGAGCTTATGTGATATTTCTTTATAATTTTTCTTAAAAATTAACTTCCACTTTTAAATATGTTTTTTGTGTGGTTCCGAGAATGAAGATATCCAGTACAAGTTCCAGATTCATAATCACAATTTCCGAACATTTGGAGATTATAGAAAATGGGAGTGCTTATCATTTGTTTAACAGAATATTAGGTCGCCATCACCATTTCTTACTCAGACCGCCAAGCCCCATGCCTGCCCTGAACGGCTACAAACTTTGGAGCATGTGAAGGTGAACGTCGATTTACCGCAGAGGGAGATTAACAATTGAAGCCATAGCGTGTGTCACTATGTTCACATCCGTATTGGATATTTCAACCATACTTTATTCAGTATATGACTGCGATATCTAAACATCGAGACAAGGCACAAATTACTTCCATACGTTAACTGTCCCTTATTTTCCAAACTTTAAAAAGCACATTACTCTTAATGAAAGATCCTTTATAACAAAATTAGTTTTTTGAAAACAATTTATCAAAATAAGCTCCGTATATTATGATTAAAAACTGTCGCAAGTATATTACCAATATAGATCAAAGATATGAAAACAAAACATTTGCATGCAAAAAATTCTATATATTTTCTGGGATCGAAAATAAAACCAAGAGTTTGCTTCTTTAAGCAAGACGATGCACTAGTAAACACGCGTTATTTTTCCACGTTACATAATAGTGGTGCAATTTCTTTCAGAAGAACAAATTATTTGTATGTAAAATTTTGAATAAATACAAAGTTTAGCATGACAATTTACTTTTTATTAATAGTTCCGGCCTTTCTACGGTATGTTGCATCTTTCTTCTTTAATTAATTTTAATGAAATGAGATATACATTTCTTTTATCAATATTTAGAATATGTTAAAACTAAGCTCAGAAATAGATTTGAATAATAAACTCAATGGTTGCAAAGTAACTGCATGTCACCAAGATTTACTTGAAAGCCGAGTGGCCCTACTGATATTTTGGAATTGACTTGATTTTTAGCGCTAATTTGCTTTCTATCCTATTTTAATTGAATACGGGCATTTAGTTTTTCTACTGAACAACAACCCTGGGTGATTCATAAATTATATGAATTTAAGTAAACAAAATAAATTGCTGGCATTATAAAACCCGCTTTGTCACATTTTTTCACATTTAACAAAAGAATTTCTGTGAATACATATCAAATTTTCATTGAAATTAATAATTTTGCTCATAGGCTCTCACATTAATGGAAATGAAAAGGGTTTTGCCAACAAGATGGTCGTTAAGCGTCGACTATTTATTCCAGTGTCTCATGGAAATTATTCTTAAAATTTTTCTTCCAATTCACGCTCTTCAATGAAAACTATCTATATATTTCCACTTTGGTGAAAACAACATTTCTGCCAATTCAAACTGATAATAAATTGAAAAATATCCAATCTCCCTTCCGTCAATTTACCTTGTTTGCAGAAATTTTTCAAACCAACCATGAAGCAATCTGAAAATTTACCGGAATAGGCCCTTGCTTGCCGAAATTCCTAGCTGAAATGGTGGTTGTAAGGCGAGTTTTATGCTTTTATAATTTCAAACCAACATCTAAACTAAGTTCTTAAGGTGTAGCAAATAAGTAAATGAAAAAACAAATTTTTACAAAAGTTAAGTCTAATGAAAAATGAATACGATTATAAAAACAATAAAATTTTTCAAAAAATCTTTTTTTATGGTTACCTTAAGCCTTTTAGAAAATGTGGAAAAAATTCATCATCTAAAAGAAAGTTTTTATTTAACATTTGATTTGCAGAACCCATCAATTTAGCGGGTAGCATTCGTAAATCGTCATAGTCGTATAAATAAAAATAGGAAGTTGATAGAAGAGTTTTTGTCCATAATTTCCGACTCCGCGAATATATTTTTGAAAAAATTACATTCAAATAGTCGGATCTGCATTCGGTATAAAACTAGTGCTAATCGGTTCAGTAATCCATCCACATCCACAATTAACAATTAAATAGACGAATTGGAATTTATAAGCAACGAAGTTTGCAAGGTCATCCTAATAATTGGTCTTATGGTGAGGTGGAGCTGGTAGTCGTTTCGCGTCGCAAATCGATATTTTTCTCCCGAGTAGCGACTGATTAGGCGATTTATTGCATCCAAGTTTCCAAATGTTGAATTGAATAGATGTCTATGTGGCCAGTAAGTACCCTCCTAAGAAAATTTTATTCACGCAAAGAGTGTACATCGCGTCTGGACCACCCGCTCCGTTACAGCCTATGTGCTTATATGATCTACGCTCCTATTGCCAACTTTCTTGCCTACTATCTCAAAAAGCTAAGCCGTCCGATGAGTGAGCTACTATTGGTCTATTAAACTGTTACAGGCCTGAAGTTAAGTAACACCTTTTGAAATTCTATTCATTGTGTGCATCATATTTAGGTTTTCAACGTAAATTGTTAATTTGTTTTCTTGAAATTATGAGTAGTAATCAAAGTAACATTACAGAAGCTATGCTTGCTATTCCTAATGTGGAACCAACTATTGAATAACAGGAGTAAAGTAGGATCGTGTCAGTTCTCTGGATAAATGAACTGTTCAATTCGCGTGGACTCTATACACGTCATCAAGGTTGCTTTTCTACAGCTTTGTCATTAAGATGCTTACTATTCCCTAATTTGCTTTGATACAAATTCAGCTTTCACTGCTTTTTATTTAACGAAGTCAATTAGAACTTATTATGAGTCTCCCTTAATGGTAATATATGGTTTCCTTTCTTCTGCTAAGTAAACTATTTCTATATAATTTTGTTGTATAGTATTGAAATTTGTATAATTCTTCCTATTACTTAATCTTTGTTTTTTTTTTTTAGATCTTTAGCCTTATAACTATTACTCTACTCTCCTTATCATACTCTTATGTATTGTTTAACTCTAAGTTATCTTTCTGCCAGCTGATAATTTTTGCATTTACCTTAATAAATAAATAAATATACCATTTTACGCTCTTTGACACTATCTGTCACTATTTGATATTGCTAACTTTACAATCATACCTACATTTTTATATAAATTATTTATTTGTGCCTTATACATATTTGTTAATAGTACTCTTCAATACATATTCTACATGTAATGTCTACCTTGGATGTACACTTTTCGCATATAAACTTCTTACATTGAATGCAAACTTAGCTTTAGTTTTCCTACATAACGAAATTTGGCAAAATTTTCGTTATTGTGGTAATTTCCCAATTCTTCAGCTAATCAAAACAGAAAATCCTTCCGGAATATGTCTACTCCAGCTGTCCCCTTGTCCAGTATTCAAGTATTGATGGAAGCCAAATCTAAATGTTATAAAGCATCTGAAGGGGTCACCTACGGTATCCTGTTTTCAAGGTGTATTTTTTAACCATTTAATCGAAGACACCAAGCCCATAGTTTTGATGTAAAATACAACGGTTGCAGGAATATGTTTGGCATTTCGTTCTATTTTCATATTTTTGTGCTTAGAATTAAGCAACAATTCCTTTTTATTTGGTTTCGATTGGTAAATTGTGAGAATATAATTCATCTGATTTGTTTAATTTTGTAGAATATCGGATCATACAAATTTTTTTATTCTTTGAAATTCTTGGAAATTCCTTTTCATTCCCACTTGAAGTTCCGACGAAAGTTATTTTTTTGGCAGGGATCTTTTTTGCAAAGGAAACACTTTTGAAGAAGTTGTTTGTAGCTACGTTTCGGTATAATCCAACGAGCTTGGGTACGGCGTATTCGTCGTGAGGTACGCCTAATGGTTGGTGTTCTTCTTTCCTTTAAAATAGTCGCTCGGCTTAACTTAGAGGACTCTGAAGAGACATGAGGGTTGGAAGCGACTCGGTAACTGCAAATGGTTTCCGAGGAATTAAAAGATTGAGATGAAACTCTTGGGTGCGGTGCGAGTTTGCCTTAACAAATAAGGCAACGGCAGCATTTTCTTGGAAAGAGGAGAAATATTTGAACATAGCAGGGAATTTTTAATTAAACTTTTTTTATTTTTGTAAGATCGCTTTCTTTCAGTTAATCAATATTTTCAACGCACTCTAACTATAGTATGTTAATAGTTCTTAACACTGCTTAATAAACTTATCATTCTACTATCTTCCCTACCATCCCAAAAAAATTGTCAAAAATACTCCTTTTTTAGTTTGTTAAAACGGCCTTATCATTTAATTCGGGCTACAATACCTCATCTAACTAAATCAATCAAAATGAATCCTAACTTAAGCTATATAAATGTTAGAAAGACTCCAAATTCCTCGCTTTAATAATATAATCTAATGATGTAACAATAGTGTCTATTTCAAGCATATATCAAGCGTAGCAATCAAAAGAGTTCTGAAGACTCAGGTTTTTGGTTACTGAACTGAGGCAGAAAAATGAAGTTATAAATTGCAAAAAGTATGAAGTAAAAAGGGATATTTCAAGACATTTCTTTGAATAATTTAAACTGTAGTAGACAGTCATCTGATCAAATTAGATGGGAAGATTAGAAGTAACTTTTATATCACATACTCTTTTTTAACACACTCGGCTACAATTCTTTGCATATTCGGATAATGCCTTTAATAGGTTTTTTTTAATTTAACTTACCAAAGTCATTAAAGTATTTTCGTATTGTTGTAAGGATGCGCACTCTGCATGGTTACTGTAAGTAAGAGATGCAGCGAAACAAATTAAAACAGTAATAATAATAATAATAATAATAATAATAATAATAATAATAATAATAATAATAATAATAATAATAATAATAATAATAATAATAATAATAATAATAATAATAATAATAATAATAATAATAA
>NW_024003726.1:1690439-1722119 GCF_014805625.2 Glossina fuscipes
TAATAATAATAATAATAATAATAATAATAATAATAATAATAATAATAATAATAATAATAATAATAATAATAATAATAATAATAATAATAATAATAATAATAATAATAATAATAATAATAATAATAATAATAATAATAATAATAATAATAATAATAATAATAATAATAATAATAATAATAATAATAATAATAATAATAATAATAATAATAATAATAATAATAATAATAATAATAATAATAATAATAATAATAATAATAATAATAATAATAATAATAATAACAAAAGAGTATGCCATTTGCTTTACTTGATCACACTGTGCCCAAATTATTTCCTTATAAAGCATCCTATATGCTCACGTAGATCCATATATAATTGTGGTTCCCCTCGCACTGTAAAAAGAAAACAATTAAACCAAAAAACGAAGAAACAAAAACAAAGTAATGTGAATAAAACAATCATAAATCAGTGAAAAAATCAGAAATCTGCGCACAATTAAAGAGAAATGCGACTTTAAAATTTGAACATAAAAAAAGCGCGCACAAAAACTTTTTAAAAACGAACCGATTGTTATTTTGCTTTTCTTTTGTATATGGTTTTGTGTGCATTAATAAGTACACATATATATAGCACGAATATAGCACGTACGTGTACGCACACTTATCCATACTTATAGATAAGGTATGTTTTTTGATCTATGTACGGAGTATATGTAACAAAGACTGTGATCAGAATGAATCTCCGATCACTATACATATTATTTGAACCCATCAGGTTGGTTGATTTGGACGAGTAAATTAAGTTCGTCACAGCATTCGCAACGCACATACTAATGTCGCACTACAGTAATTAAACATTCACTTTTAAAAACCATAACAAATATTGTTTACTGATATAACTACATTCCGAATGACTCTGAAAATGAGACAACCGCAGATATAATCTACAGGAGTGTTCCTTATATTTTCATAAAGCACATTGCAACATGTAATAATAATGGGTAATAGTTATCTATGATTCGGCCCAAATTGTAGTAGTCTTTCTTATTCTTGTTTAATTTACGTTTTTGTTATTAAATGATTTCCACTTTTCGTTTCGTTTTTGTTTTTATTAATACTCTGAAGGTTTTTATATTCTTTTGTTTTCTGTTCTTTATAAAGTATTTTTTTTTTTTTTGGGTGCGGTATTGCTGGTGCTGCTGTCAATGCCGAATCCAATTGTTGTACGGTGTATGTTTTTATTTGCATTTCATTTAACTTTTGGTATGATGAACCCACTATTAGTTTAGTATTTTGGCTTTAATTATTATTGTTTTCTGGCTCATGTAATTTTTTTTTATTATATTTTCAATTTTTCGTTCCTCAAATTGTATATACTCTTAATGGTTGACTGTCCATCTCTACGATTGCCCTGCGAATTGTTTCGTCGCTCTTTTTCTGTCCGAAGAAAAATGGAACCACAATGAAGTGGATAGTTCAGTCCATTGGGGATTACTTCCAAACACGATCAACAAACATTTTTGATACTACTTCCACCCTTTCTTAGGTGTCAATTTGTTCCAATGCCTGTGTTCGTTGGCTTTCTTACCAAAGGCTATATTATCATTAAAAAATCTCTATAAAATTCATTGAGAAGATTGTTAAGATGTTTTCAAAACAAGTAGTAGTAGGTTAGTGTAGTAGTGGTGGGGTTCATTCTATAAAGTCGCATTTAATTCAAACCGACACAGCGAGTGCAAATTGCTTCCTTTTACTAAGTAGTGTTAACATATGCTTTTCTCCTGTAAAGAATACGAAACAAATGCATGCTGTTTAATATTTATGTGCTGTTCAAGTACTTCCCGTCTATATAAGTAATTTTAAATGTGTATATATTTGCCCAATGGCAGCACATGAAACTTATCTGCAAGATCTTTGTAGGAAACTCATATATGCATATTTGTAGATTACGGGGTCCCTGAACTATTCTCCCTATAAACTGATTTACAATGACATATCCTCCAAGTTGATTTCGTCTAAATTTTGCCAAGAAAAATCAGTTATCATGTTTCTCTAGCAATACCATTTTCATGTTAAAAATTACATTTTCAGCCATTACGCCGTTCACTGTATGTGTTATATACATTCACTTTCCCAAACACAAACTGGGCGGCTCTGTACAATATCATTATCAGTTAAATTATTTCGCAGTTGTAAACGAATTTACCAATTGTTATACTTTTCACAAATTATTAAACTTTCAATTAAACAAAATGCAATTAACTAATTAATTAATTATAAACAGTATAAACATTTCTGAAAGAGTGCTTGTTCATACCAGAGTGTATTGGTGCGTGGTGAATATTTGTTCGTGTAGTCATTTTTTGTAGAACTAGGTTCTTTTTGCTGTAGTATGAAATATCATGGAATTCTCGACGCAATATCAATATATTCGTTTATCAAAGTTAAAGGCCAACCCTACTCTGTTTTTCTGCCTTGTAAATGCCTGCAATCAATGGATAGGATGCGATGCTCTAATTACATTGATTAAGAAAATATATATCTATATTGAAATGGATGCGTTGTTTTTGTTTGGCAAAGTTGCAAAAGCGCAGTCAAAATTTATCACACTTTCGCATCATCGTTTTGACATAATTTTTTTTGATTGGACATTGTTTGTTTTGAAAAAAATCAGGTTCGGAACAAGATGCAATCGTATCCATAGGATGTGTAGCGTTCTGGGATTTCTCCATCAAGTGTACACGCTAATTTCTTAATACTATTGTCTTTATTATGGCACGAGATGACAATAAGTGCTTTGGTTTACATACCAGAGGGATCTTATTTATCGGAGATTTTTTATAACTCTCTAACAACTTAACTCTAGGCAAAAGCAACGCCCGCTATTTATATATATAGGCACTACGCTCTAAGAAAAATAAAAGAGACGTATTTTAGCGAAACTTTTTAAAAAAGTGTGATACCACTTCGTTTTCATGGCTGAGTAATTTGTTAAGAACCGTACGTTATTGGATAACTTGCGAATTTCGATTAATAATCGTTATGCCAAGTTGTTCCTGAATGATTAAAATTATGTTATTTTTAATTAATTAAAGATAATTAATTATATGACAAAAGGTCAAAACCAGAAAACGATACAATCATTTGCAATGATCACCGCGAAATTACGGCTTTAGTCCTGCCATCAAATTGTATTAACAAACTTGTACAAAAGTGCAGTTGAAGCGAAAGATTCACTCACGTAAAACTGGTATATAAATATTAACGACGTAATATTTTATTATGTTCGTAAAAACGTCTATAAATTTGTAAACTCTGCCAATCTTAATGTAAAGCTCTGCCAATCTTATGTAAAATTCTTTATAATAAATTCTTTTTTAAGTTTTTCCCAAAAATTTTTCAGAAACCTTTTAAAAATTTGTTTAGGTGTGTACGGATTTTTATGCAATTAAAAAACAAAAAACGTATGATCCATATCATTAATTGGAGGGAAATATTAACCACTTTACAAAATGTAATTTTATAGACAATGCCTATGCAAAAAAAATATTAAATATTTTTTACAAATGAAGTTTAAAACGTTCCATCAACAATTTCAAATTTTTCATATATCATTTTTCGTATTTCCTTCACAAACATAAGGACGCGTCGTCTATCATTGTATTTTTCTCTATATATCTTTAAAATAACTTGAAATTATTATTATTATTGTTTCTATAAAATTGCAAAAAGCAAATTTTAAAAAAAAATCTTATACCGAGCTATTATGTTAAACTGTGTTAAAAAAATGCCCGCAAAACGTCTGAGCTTAGGGTTTCTAACCTATATATCCGTGCATAATTCCATGTGCACCTATTAATTAATAGTATCTCTTTTTAAGGTAACTGAAAATAGCCTATGCATGCGTGTGCCTGTGTGCTTCTGGATTAACTTAACTTACTATCAGTGTTCGGCAGATAAATGGACAAAGAAAAATATGAACCTAGCTAATAAATAATTATCTCTATTGAAATTCCCAGATTTAAGTATCACTAAATGGCACAAACACTGATATATCACGTAAGGAATTTGTATTTACATGTTTGTAGTCTACACCAATGCCCCACTTTACATGGTAGATGTCAAAACAGCTATAAATCTGCTTCTCTAGTTATTCACTGAAAATAAAACGAAAGAAACACATTTTATAATACATATAAATAAAAACTGAATCAACGAGAACAATCAAGAAGAACAATTCAACTAATTTATAAAATGAGAAATATGGGAAGACGAAAATCGCCTTTGCAGAAATAAAAAGTTCTACTTCCAAATAAAAGAACCAAAAATACAGAAAACTGATTTTTTTTTTACAACTATGAATATATTATAATTGCTATGAAAAAGTGCTATGAAATTGTGTAAGATTAAAAACATCTAGAGTAAGTAGCGTATCAAACGGGAGATAAGTGTGCTGCGTTTATTGTCAAATAATTATACAATACGCATAATTAGTTCCGAAAAGAGAAACTTGCTAAACGATACACGTACATTAACTTGCTTTGAATCAATCTTTTTTATGAAATCACAGTAGATAAAAAATAAAACTGAAATAGAAAATTTGAATCGTTTTATATATATTTTTATTTAGTACGGAAACCTGAAGTCTGACTTGCATTTAAAATAAACGGTCGGGTATAGATTCCGAGTTATTTTTCCGCTAATTGGTTTGCAATCAAAATTTGATATCAAAATTAGCAATAAAACATCGGCATAAATATCGAAATATCGTTAAAATAGTGTTAGATGCAACAAAGTCGACGAAAGTTTATTTTGTTTAGTACCATGCCTTGGAAAAAAATTTTAAATAGATACAAGTCGGATATTCGGCAATCCTCAACACATCGACGATTATGTGCATTTGTTGTGATTTTCCTTTGAGTACCAAAAATACCTTCAAATTATAACAATTGTTTAATTATTATGTCTCAGCCCTCTCAATTTTAGTCTGAACCGTTGCAACTGTTATAATTGTTTGAACACGTACAGACCTACCTGGTTGTGTATGCGTATTTTTGTGTAGGTACATAAACTTTTTTGGTATGCTGGTAATTACTGCTATTTAATAACCCTTTGAAAAGGGCATCATTGTTTGGAAGACTGGCAACAAATTAACCAAATTACAATTATGGCATAATTATTCGTGATTTTGGATAATTTACCCGCTTTCACAACCTTCTCTACGAATACTTTTGTTTCGTACGTTATGTAGATGTGAATGCGTAATTATATGTACTCATTCATGCATACTTTCAGACAGTAAAAATACAATTATTAAAAAGAGAATAGCTGTATTCGGCTTCGACCGAATTATTTCACACCATTACATATATTCAAAAGAGAACAGCTTTCTGGAAGTCATGATTATTTCATCATATATGGATGTTCAATACAAACAAATAAACTTCACTTTTTTTAGCTAACTAGCTAACTTTAACTTTCAGTAACCAACTAGCAAAAAATTCTTGATGTTCGGCAAGATTTAGGCATCGTTTTGTCATGCTTGAAGATATCAAGGACAAGGCTTCGGATCGATTTAAACGGTCCTTGACGTCCACTTTAAGAAAAAAATATATTAGAGATCAAGTCGTACATAAAGACTAATATTCCCAATTTTTGAATTTAACCCCAATCAATCAATCAAAAAAGGAGAATTAAATACAAATTTGCATTGTATGCAAACTATGGCACATTTAATGTTTACTGATGTCTACAAGCTGACTGTTTACTAATTTTCTCATTCTTTTTACGACAGCCAAACTACGTACATATGTAATATAATATAATATAATATTTAGGTATATATAATTTAATTTTTCAGAACTGCGACGCTGCTTAAAAATATTTTTGGACCTTTTTGAAACTCAATTCAAAACTGTGTTTAGAACTCGTCGTATGGCATTTAATCGTCATTACTAGGAAATTAAAAAAAATAAGTGCAATTTGTTTGTACTTAATACATTTACTATCGATAAGTCAATATGTATGCCATAACCTTCCACATTACGGCAACTAACATACTACATCTATAGGCCGGACATCTAGGAACAAGAGAGAGGGCAACGTAAAAGCTGAAGAAGAATTCCAGAGCAAGTCATATTCAAAAAAAAATTCAAGTAAACGTGCAGTGCGGCGAAAATATAGCAAGCTAAATGCATCCTATTTACATCTTGCGCAAATAATATGCATATGTATATATATGCATATAATGATCGGTAGGTATAACACCTACCGATCATTATCGTTTCTTAACATTCAGATTTTCTATGTATTAAAATTCTCAAACATTAAGAGAAAATTATATATTCATCACTAAACACCAACGTTTTTGTTTGGCTACAAAGCCACAGACGAGAAATTTCAAAGCATTTTTCTCAACGGTGATATGCTGAATTTAAGCATGCTTATACTTAATAGAACAGTTTAGTTGTCAGAAGGTATGTTAGTCCTTTGAGTTTAATGGATAAGAATATGTATCAAACACGCTTATTGTTACACTAGAGAAGAAAAGAGGAACGCGTTCAGTTAGTATTGTGTATTGTGTATTTTGGATAAATGGCATAGAAAAAAGATTAGAGATAGCATTAATGTTCGATAATTTATTGTATTATATATGAATTACTTTATAATTTAAATAAAATAGTAAAGCCACAAGTCAAACGGTGTGAAAAACATCACCTTTAAAATCAGTTTAAATCACTATAATGTTATTTATATCCACTTTTCTGATGATTTCGGCTGAAGGAACAAAAAATCTTAAAGAAGATTTGCTTGTTCTTCTCTACTATGCATTCTGAAAAAGTAGAAATAAACTTCAATAACATTCTTAAAAAGTGCTTTTTCATTTTAACATCAATTTTATTTTTACTCTTATCGATTCTGATATTCATAATTTTTTGCAGTTATAGCTTTATCGTATCGCCAATTTATGCACGTACGAGCTTCAAATAGATCATCTCCAATTACGTCGGTATAAGTCCTACAGACCATTTATCTTCACCACATTATACTACAAACCACGTTCTCGCATGAGATTACAATTTCGCCCTTACCTGACTTTCGTCCACATGACCTACTCATTTTTCACATCTTTCTAGATCAACCTCCAGGCAGGTAAAAAATGTGTGTTCTGCATCATAATTCATGAATTTATACGTCATGTACTTTGTACCATGGAACTTGTACTAAGAAAAATTAACATCCTTATTCCCTCCTGGTCCGAGAGTACAACAGCAATTGTAAGTTTACTTTATTTTTTGGTCGTTTACTTTTTGTTGCGGCCACTCGGTTAACATGGTCTGTGTGATATCTGCTTTTACAATGCGGATCTCTCCGCCATGCTTCCCAACTTTTTTTCGTTTTCAGTTATGGATGAATAATTGCTTGTTCAAAAGCAGCTTAAATGGATAGTAATCAGGATTGTAAACAATGGAATTATTCGATAGCTTGGCAAAATACCGAAACTGCTTTCCTATTCTAATAATTTTGATAACCTGAATTGGAGATTAGAAAAGGCATCGAGCTGAAGCTACTTTTATAGCATACTTAGCAGCCATATTATTAGGAGTTTCTCCATATTGTCCAGCAGAGAAGTAGTTTTTTAGAAATATGAGCAATATTTTTCTTCGTTCTTGTTACTTTTGCTGATGGTTTGACATACTGACTGGAGATCGAATTCGTACATTTAATATTGTGAAGTGCACTCACGTATTAAAAATAGATAGAATCACGTCTGGTGATAGTATTTAATAGATTTCGAGTCGTATTTACTTGCTATTCGTAGTATTTTCAACGAATTGTTCGTCACAACATTGGCGACTCAATCGAACAATAAATGCAAAACAGAAGTAACAGAGTAAAATACCAAAAAAGAAATATTTTAATATGAGCTAGTAAGCGCTTTTCAAGATTTGACTTACATATAAGGAAAATTTAAAGAAATAATTTATTTTCATGTAGCAAAGAAGCAATAAACTTGGTTATTTTCTTATTATTTAATACATGTGCAAAAACGATGTTTTCTTTTTTCATATAATATTCCTTACACAGTCACTCTATGCCAAACTTGGAGACTAGAGTAAAAAAATTTTATTGGCAAATCTAGGGAAAGTGAAATAATACAATGTTTGTTATCTGATTATTGATTGCATATTAAATGGTTATTTAGCTACCAAAAACGGAAAACAAAATTTGAATTCACGGTTTTTAAATTAAATTAGATTAAAAAAACTTCAACTAGTCAAAATATAATGCACAAAGCAAACGCGAAAGACGCCACATCTTTATTTTTTCAGTTGTTATATTGTGTAAGTTAATATTTTATACGTAACATAATATAATATTAATTAACATAACATATTAAGACACTTCAGTAAAAGTGCTGTTTTTTTCTCGTTCTTGCTTTAAAGTCTTTTTTCAACTCTGCTTTGCTGAAAACCGTGCGTTCCTGAAAATTTTTGTTGAGATAATCTCGCAAACGCTGTATTGGATTTATGCCAGAGTTCTGAGGTAGTGTTTTTTCTAAGTCCTGGTGGACGTTGCACAGCAACCGCGACATCTTCATAATCATGAAAACCGTGCAAAATAAACCAAAAAGGCCCACAACAAAATATTCTGTGAAGCAGAAGAACGATTTCTTGTAATAAATATAAAAGCAAATCACATTTTACGTGCACTTAAACGTCCATCCGTAGCTGGAAAAGACCTGAGTAAAAAAGCAAGCGCATCTGCAATGAGAAATGTGCTTCATAAAGCAGGTAGGGAAGCAAGACGGAAGCGAATTTAACGTTTTGGTAAACCTATTGTTTGGAGAAGACAAAATGGGGAAATTGGTTTGAATAACTTAAGGTCGCCTGTAAAACGTTCGGATGAATCAATGTTGGTCTGGAGCTTATTTTTTGCAGGAAGATTAGGATATTTGCTTTTAGACTTACTAATGGAAAATTTGTAAAAAACTTTGGATAAATTAAATCTTAATGTTGGCTGGTATTTTTATCAGGACTATGATGCGACGCACAAAGTTTACAAAATGCGCTCCTGGCTGCTGCCCAACGACTTTTGTCGTTTACGTTTAACACGCTTTTAATGATTTTGAAGCGGTCCTGCTGTACAACGTCCACCGATTGGAAAAACGACTTCAGAACCCTGACAAAAATTCAACAGAATGTGTATATGAGATTGTCTAAACAAAAAGGGTCAGAAACACATGGTTTCCAGCAAATTAGAGCTAAAAAAGTTGTTAGAGCAAAAATGGGAAAAAATGTCAAATTTTTTTACTCTAATATCGGAGTTTAACTTGGAGTGTATGTATAATAACGTTTCTCGAACGCTTAAAAATAAGCAAAGACGCTTTCATGGATTTACATAACAAAATAAGACTTAAAAGATGCATGTCGACTGCTCTTTTTTCCGTCGTTTCAACATATTTAGGAAGTGGCAGTTTTCAACATGGGACGGAGGACGTATTTTTGATTAGATTGCCACATTTGCAAGACTTGAAGTGATATACTCTATCAAATATTTTGATAACATATGGCAACATTTGACACGTTTCAAAGAGCGACAACTTGGAGTGTAAGAAATATTTTATGCGGTAATACAAAACTGGAGGAGATAAATACGCAATCATTTGATCTGTTGTCAGCTGACGTAAAAAAACCGAATAAAGAGAAAAACTTTTACTACAGAAAACGTCTACGTCTTCGTTTGTTTTTACAGCAATAAGCTAACGATCTCACAACACAAGCTTACGATTTTACAGAAATAAGTTGTCCTTACAACGACAAGCTGGTGGATTTTCATGCTGAAGTACAAATAATAGTTGTACTTGTTGTATAACTACCATTGACCTACGACCTTTTTTCATGTTTGTTGAGTAGCGACTAACTTAATACCAAATGGAAATTTCCACAATATACGCTCACAACAGTGGTTGAGTAAATTGCTCAGTTAAATAATTTACACAAATGCTCTTGAGAGCAGAGAGAGAATAATGTGATTACAACCATGAATAAATAAAATCGTTTGCTCGTACAGAGGGCTACCTTTCGTAAACATCTCCGGACAATCTTGGTTATCGACAGAATTGCCATCACCGTTAACACAGTGAATTCATGACGACAAGCTTCACCTTTACTTTAGGGCAGATAAAACTTTATTTACTTGCCAAAAGCGATCACGTAGAAAAATCATAGGAGGTTCTAAGTGGGAAGTCTTTGATCGTAAGTAGATAAAAATGTAACAATTTACAGACGGTCATCTTAATAAATAACGGTCGAAGTAATAAAACGGTCCGCAAAATCACTTCCGACAACGTGAGATGCTGTACAGGGTGTAACTTGAACCACCCAAGATATAATATTTATTTATTTATTGTTTATATACATTCTAAATAAATTTACACAGTACCACTGTACTGTGAGAGTTTTCGCTCGAAAAAAAACATGAACGCTTGTTAAACCTAGTTCATTGTACAAACAAAAATTTATTTTACTATTTTGTACTACTGAGGAGAATATATTAAACTATAAAAAGAAAAAAACAAACGATTATTCCAGTAGACAAGATAATTAGATAACTTCAACAACTCAAAAAACATGGCGTCATTAATATGGACTTTTTTTCATATAAGGATGGTATCCTTTTGCTCAATAACGTCATTTAACCGTTTTGATATTAGTTGTATAATTTTTCTTACGTGGGAAACAGCGATCTTACTGCATTCTTCTTGGAGTATATTTCCTGGATCTTTGACGGAAGAGATTGAGTATTTTGGCATACGGCGATCTAATTTATCCCACATTTTTTTGATGCCTGATGCCATGTTCGCCATAGGCCGTTGATACAGGAACATAATAGTAAGCTGAAAGAAAAGGAAACTTTGGCTATATGATAAGAAGTGCAGCATCGAAATCTGAAATTGCCCTGTCAAGTCTCCCACCGACCCGAATTAGAGTAGCTGGATCAATAAATATGGCTAACAAATGAAATTTGCTTGAAGATGCAACATTTTCGTTTCTAGTTAAGACTTTATGCACCGCTAAGAAAGATATTTGCTGTATGGTGTGCATTAATAAATTTGTACTCATTTTCAAAAGTAACGAATTGTGATTTTTACAGCTCTCCGATTAAATATGTGATACACTAACTAACTGAAGTACGTTTTCTAGAGGGTTTAGATTTTTTACCGAAGGAGAAAGATAGTATCCTAAAATGTATGGACGACTTTTGCAAAGAACCTCGGCTGCACTTAAATTTTATTGGTAAACAGTCGGGTACAGCTGAACTAGTAGGAACGTTTAATTTTTAATGACTGCTAATTCAATAAAACGACAGTGCAATCTGATCAGTAACGAAGTTCATGCTCTTTAGACAATGAACTCAAAATTCTATTTAAAAACTTCGCTAATAGTAAAGCTACGGATACTATAAAGGTTCTCAGATGTGTTTCCTATCGACTTCGAACAGAGCAAGCAAGTTTGATAACATCATTTAGCTCGGATCGTGCTCGGGTGCCGTATGCTGCATCACTAGCGTCATAAAAGATGCAATTTTGTCCTGTTGCCGTGCAATACAAATCTATTTACCATAAAAAATTTCGAAATAAACTTCCACGATGCTGAATGAAATGATTGCGGTAAGCTTTCATGCGACTGTCGACTGGTTTTCAACAAAAAAATCTGCATAAGTGTTTGGTTAAAAATTGGGATTCAAAATTTGGTCATCCTATTATACGAGGAAAATAATTTGGTAAAATATTTACGCGAAAATTAGTTTGTCAACGGTTTTCGTAAATTCTGGTACTCGAATTATTATTTTCTTATAAGATTGCTAAGAAGCCTTTATTGCGACGAAATGTTTTCGAGTTGTTGGATCATCTGTTGGATTATGCTTTGCGGTTAATTTTATTATTTTTTGATCTTCAGCCACTCATGTAGTGATCATTTTGCTAGTGGCAACTACTTATGGCTTCAGATACATCAACTGTGTCCTGCTTTCAATGGTAATTTCCGTTTCATACATATGAATACCATCTCTTTAATTTCAGCAGGTGTTTCAGAGTTCCTCGAAACTGTGGATCAGCAAATCAAACAGGTTGGATGCACGTTCGAGGTAAAAATCATCTTGCAGACTGCTGTTAAAAACCCGGAAGCTAATTTGTTTAAGAAGCATCATCCATTAGAAACCGCACATAATAATGTTGTCAAGTGATATAATCAGGTGACCGCTATTAGATGGGGCCCGCGTGATTAACCGGATCACCCCTAGTGTTTGTTAACAAACTCGCCGCCTACTTTAATGCGAGGCAGTCCTAAATAGACATTACACGTTTGCACCAGGTTGAATAAAAATACGGTATCCTGCTAAACCTCAACTATGATGCTGTCAGGGACTCAGTGTGGAGACATGTCCTGTTTGTCCTTATGGACCATTATGTTATCTGACACCACTGCTGATGACAAAGGTGTCTGTGTGTACGTTATAGAACGGTTGATGTCATTGTTCTAAAACTAACCCTGTGGAAAAATTTAAATAGCGGAAGGATGGCGACCAATATTTTATGACACCACTGGCGATAACAAATGTTTTCGTGTGTATGTTATGGGGCGGTTGATGTCATTGTCCTAAAACTAAACCTGTGCAAGAATTTAAACAAGAGCGGAAAGATTACGAAGTTAAACATTCTTAATAATTGACCCTGAATGCAGGTTCCGGGCGAACTTGCGATTATTATACCTTTGTGAATAGACATAATGACCTCTAGTTACTCATACATGTTTAATCTTTACACTGAATCTCTCACTTTTTTCTTGAAGTTATCGTAGTCGTTCAGAAGATAATATACACGATTGTACTACTGTATCGAAGAGCATTCTGTAATATTTAATTAGCACAGTATCTCTACGTAATTTTAGATACTGAGTTGTTGCATGTAATTTATCGTCAAGAGAGCATCTAGATATAATATATTCCTTTGACTGAATGGTTTCTGGTGCAACTTACCGACTCATTTTATGTTGGAACAGTAAGGTCAGTCTGTAGCGTCTGGTATTTGTGGTGAATTCGTCTGGCGCTGACAGATGAGGATTGCAATGGTTAGTAAAGAGCAAGACATACCTCAATAGCCTTTAATGTTTTCTTTGCTCATAACAAATGTAAACTACGTACATTTAGGTACGGGTTTATACTTGCAAATAAATCGAAATCGTACAGATAAAATAATTTATTATGTTTCTTATTACATCAACAAAAGAAGACTTTAAGAAAGAGTTACGGTAAATATTATTAGTAAATAATTTTGAAAGAACCAAACTTAAATTTTAAATTCTTTTCATATAGCGAAAATGTAGAATACCACATATTGCTTTCCCATTGAAAGCCAAACTCGTACACAATACCTTTATACACTATATTCTTTATTTTTTAAAATCTTCTTTTAAAGTTTGTATCGCTTTATCGTATATTGGATGTTTGAGCAGCTTCGATTTGTTAACTCTAATATCTCTCGAAGCCATTCTTTATATTTGTAGTGTTGAATTATTAATTTTCTAATTTCAAAACTGGTTTGTCATCTCCGTCTCCCCATTTTTTTTTTTTTTTTTTTATTATCGTTCTTTAACAAGTGGCACACACAATCTAACATACAACATTTAAAAAGGTTGCAAAGAAATTTAGTGAATTTATTTATTAATGTAGTTACGCATGAGATTCAGCTAAAGCAAATTAACAGGCGAATTGAATTAACTCTTAGCACTTATACTAATTATTATTAAAAACTAATCAAAGTGTATAAGAAGTAAAAAAAAAAAATTCTTGTGTAAATAAAAAAAAAGAAGAAAAAAGAAAGAAAGCATGTACACAACTCGCACAGAAGCACACCCACAATTAGTACAGATCCAAGTTACAAGAGCAACCCTTTGCCATTGCAAAGATGCAAAAGCTTGGCAGTCAATAACAATAAACAATACCAGTTAAGTTTCGATTCATAGTAAGATATTGAGATTGTTAGTTGCAATACGACATAGGCAAATCACGCGTATTAACCATAGTTGTTTTGATAGATTTTAAAGAGAAATGTGAAAAACTTCCGCTGATCCGGTTTCAGTGAAAGTAAAACAAGAAAACTGCGTGCTCACTGAATTTAGGATAGTGGAGAGAATTTTGAGATTTAGGGCGCCTACATTTTGGTAAATGGAAGTTAGTGGGCCTGAAGAAACGTTGAGTTTTTTGAGTAATTAGAATTACGGGGCCAACTCCGAGGAATGAATGCGGAAATACTTTAAAAGATAGCTTTAGGTTTAGATGCGAAGCAATCATATTTAGAAAATTCGGAGGGAAATCTGTCAATTGAAGTTTCAGATTTAGCAGAATGGAGTTAAACCTATTGAACGTGTTAGTAAAACCGTCGGTTTGAGGATGTTTTGAAAATACTTTCTGTAATGAACATGATAATTCCAAAAAGTTTCGCGAAGTAAACCGTCCTTTGATGCTGGCCGGGGATATACAATTGATTTCTTACTGGACATTCCTTTTCACTGTTAACTTTATGCAAAAGTGAGGTTGAAACTGCTCTTTCATAGTGTAAGGAAGTTTCTGCTATGTAAGCAAAATTGTAAGTTGTAGTAATTAAAACATAAATCTTGTCCCCAGAGATTCTCAAAATAAACGATAGCATACACATATAGTGAATAAAGAAAGAGACTTGAATGATATATGTCAATTCACACGAGAAGTAGAACGCTGGACTTCAGTTTCAAAACGCTATTCATAATACTAATTAGTTTTGTCAGACGTAGATCAAAAACACCATTAAAGAGTTTGTTAAGCCGGTCGTTCGAACTAAACTGAGTAGTAGTTTCGCCAAGATACATATGGTAGTTTAAAGTCGCCCTTTATGATAGAAGTGTCACTGGGCCTCAATTTACTATATGTCTCCTGAAGAAGTGAGACATGCTTCAAGTACACATCAAAACTGATCGTTTAAGAATATACGAACAAGACACATAAATGTGTTTAATTTGAATTGTGCGATGAACCGCTGTAAATTCAATATCAACAATATGAACAATATCAGGTTTGGAAATCAAAAAGTAAGTGTTAATGGAATTCTAATCCCCCTTCGCTTTCTAACGACAAACTACTAATACTCTTAAGGTAACAACTGCTCCTAAGGTCAAATTGAGCTATTGAGAATGGATTTATAAAGGTCATCATCAAAGGTAATCTTGAATGACGCAATGCCTGTTCGTTCTGATATTGGAAACTCGGTATAAATACACTGGAAATACTGTCAACCCAGATGCTTGAAGACAAATGCTTCATGGCATATTCTGTTGAATCTTAAAAATATCTAACGCATCGACTTCACTGTCACCGAAATGGCGAACAGCTCCTTTCAACTGCCCGATCAGATAGGATATTAGAGCATTATTGTTTATCGCTAACTATATCGTTGGGCTCTGGATGTCTTGTCAGATTGCAGTTGACCAAGGTCTCTATGGTTTTGGCAAAAGCGGAGCAAGCTGAATTTGCGCAATGGGGACGATTAAATTTTCTCGGGTATTGGTAACGCAACGGCAGTCTTTTAGCAAGCCAGGCAAATGTTGGAGTGTTTCCTATGTGCTAAATAAAACAAATTACCATATCTTAAAGAAACATATATTATTTGGTTGTTTTTGAGGGGAGCCGAGATGAACATGGTAAATTACTTTTACTTGATTGCACGAACGACCAGAGACTTTTCGTACTTCTTGAAGCAGCAAGAACATTGGAGAAGATTTAAACGAGGAATGTGTGTGACTTCATTTGCAAGCTGTGTTACACTATTTCACCGTCATGTCCGTCTACAGTTATGTGGATCGAATGGCGAAGCCATTTCATCGTCGAAGAAATGATGGAGTAAAGACATGGAGTTGAAGAAAAATGTCGAAGCTATTTGAAACATCCCTCTGTCCCAGTAAATAAACTCGAAGTACAATGTATACTTCTCTATGAGAAGCCTAAAACCTAGTGCTCACGTTTTGGTATAGACGGAAACCTCAGTGTGCACATTAAAACATAGCCTTTGGTCGAATAAAACCATGAAAATAATGAACGAATCTACGCTACCGAATTTTCACAAATCTATGAATTCCTGCGTGAGAATGACAACTTTTTCTATTCTTTTACGTTTAATGTCCCAAAATTAAATGGGCACCAGGTAAGCAGGCATCACACTGAAGAAGATAGGAGTACGATTTCAAGATAAATAGAGACAACGGTTTGATGTCATCTACGCACATTTTGGTATGCCTTGACTTGGGCACTGACGGACTATCACTGATGTATAGAATAAATAGCAAAGAATCTAAGCGGCCACTTTGACGAACGCCTGGCTTTGCGAGAAATTCGTCAGAAGTGATGGAATTAAAAAGATTTGACATACTTTAATAAAAATATATATGATAAGAACACACATTCCAACGAGTATGAAGTGTAATTCGAAGAATGACGCTTAAAAGTCAAAAACATATGATTAGGTCGATATAAAAACCCTCTACGTATGTACAACAACCCTTTGCAACCTACTACGAATGCCTTTAAAAATCACAAGTGAATTTTAAAAGGTTCTTTACGCGTGATTTGCTTTTCAGAAAAGATCCTGGAACGAATAAATAGAGTCTTTATTAGCGAGAACTGGTTGTTGCGCAATGATTTGTTCACACAGTTTTTCTACAACAGTCAATTGGACAATGGCCCCACAGCTCTTCGCGAGATGTCTGCTTCCACATTTGTGGAATATAATAAAAAGGTAGTCTTCCAACAAAACAGGAAGGCACCAGTTTTCAGGGATAGTTCAAAAATATATCATAGAACTGCACACAGTTTCTTAGCACATGCTTTGAGAGCACATCATCCAATTTCTTCCCAAAATCCGGCGACCTTCTTGATCTGCGCACATTCTTCTATGCTTTATAGCACTGATAACATTATCTGCCATAATCTTTCTTTTCACAAGCTTCAAAATATAGTAATTGCTAACCTACCACCTTCGTCAAATTTTGACCACACAGTACAATCAGAAGCTGTTTTGACCTGTGAAAGTGTTCTTCAGTTTCTTCAAAAGAATGTGAAATAATTTGTATCCTGTAACTTCTTGTAGGCATATTGATGATGTCATCGATATGTATTCGTTCTCATTATTACTGCTCACTTTCAATGCAAACTGTTTCATCCTCAGACGATAGTTCAGAACTGCATATAATCGTATATCGAAGAACTCTTCACTAATCCTTGTCAGCTATTTCAATAAACCACTTCTATTTGACATGAATTTAGGGCGAAAATGATGTAAAATAAACAGTTGTAAAGCAAGCATCACTGCATAGAATAACAAGTACTACTTTTAACTTACTGAGCAGCGGCAACTTATATAGCACACGTTCAGATCGAGAATTTACCATGTACCGAAATGTTATCAGGTTACGGCAATCGCAAAAATGTTATTTCCGGCCCTGGCCGGACACGTAATATAATAAATTTAGTGAATTCAACAATAAAAGTCATCTAACTGTTCTAAATTTCTCAAGTAGTCGAAATGATTGCTTTTGGGCACCACAAGTATAACATGTACAATTATAAGAAATGAAGAGGGAGGGGGTGTAAATAGAATCATTAATAAATGCATTTATATCAGTTATAAAAACTCACAGAATCCTAAGAAATTGTAGCATTATAAATATAATATTTTTCGAATTCAATTTAAAATGCAGTCAAAATGACTTGTTTTGGCAATACGGTATTAATGAGTTTAAACCTTGTAATTCGCCATATTCCGAAATGACCTAGCAAGTTAGGAAACGAAGTAGACATCGAAAGTAGGAGTACAAAAATTTCACTGGAAGCATTTAGCAAAAGATATTGAGATTTCACGATCGTCAGAAATTAAAAACTACGGAAATGCGGAACTTTTTTGCTTTGAGTTAACATATTTTTAAATATTTTTGAATTAATAAGAATAATTTTATTTTTAATTTACCATAATTTTAGCGATTGTGATAATTAAATCTTCACTTCGCTACAGAGTATTTTGGATAGTCATACGCAAAAAATGTGTTTTTCTATTGTGTGTTAAGCCGCGGTAGGTTGATCTTTCAAAGGGTCGTTTGATAGGAATGACAGAAAAAAAGTTTAATTTGTTATAAAACCACAATATTTCTACTTTTTGAGGTAAATCAATTCTAATGCTTAAATTAATTCAAATGTTTCATTGTCGTTAAATTTACTTATTTAAAGTCTTAACTAATATTGCTTTTCTAACTTCAAATATTTCGTGTATTTATCTTATGAAGGATTTTGGACAGCATGTGATTAAGACATTTTACTAATAAGATAAAAGATCTGGGTGTTCGGAGAAGGATATTTTTGGTGGTTGAAATTAGTATGTGTGGACAAGAATTACGACTAATTGCTAAACACTACATTTATTAAATTTTTTTCTTCTTCTGAAAAGGCATCTATTCACCAGATTCGCCGACAGTCTTCAGTTTTGGTGATTTACTTAAATACAGGTTGCTTTTGCGTTTTTTACCAAAAACCATAAACTTCAAAGAATATTTATCAATTCCAACTTTATTTTTCTTAAAAATTTACTGTTCTTTTCATTTTTGCACTTTTTCAAACGTTTGGGAAATTTGGTTTTCAAAAAGTCCTGTTGTTTTTGTTAATTTGTTGGACATTTGCTGCGTATCTTTTGTTGATAATCGTCGTCTTTTTGCACCCCTCTACTTACTTTTTTCATTTATACTCCGCAACACCAAACCTTCCATTATACAAATAAAGTAATCTTTCGCTCGTCAGCACTAAAACTGGATTTTCGCCTGTGTTCTTCTTTGAAGAAGAAATATTTTTATCGTTGCTGACTTTGAAGCCTTCCAATTCTTCTGCCTCTGATCGAATCGCGTCCGCTATTTTCTGACGCTGTACCGATTTATTATGCTTTTCCTTTGCACTTATTTACATCAGCTTAGAGATAGAAAAGTTTGAAGCAGTTTTTTTCTTGTCGTGCTAGGTAAACAATCGAACCCACTTCCACTTACCGACGAGCAATGACACCGGCAAAGGTCGCGCTTCTGGCGGTTGTATGAAAACTGTAATTACTACATACATGCATTATAACTGTTAAACATTTACATATACTACGCTATTTGTCGCACAGGCTTTATAAAGGTTACGGGGCGGTATGTAACATCTAGAAGAACTTGAGAACGTACTATCCCGATCGATTCAGAATCACTTTCTGTCTTGTATTCTAGTGTGCAACTTACATATCACAACTTGCAAGATATTTGAAATTTGGTACACCGACGTATTTTCACTCAAGGACGCACGTTATTGAAAACGGTTCGGATCATCGTCCCTTTTCAATCATTCGCCTTATTTTGGCTACTCATTATACAAAAACAGTGAAAATGATAATGATACAAGCGTCAGCGGAATTTATTTAATAAATGATAGCTTTTTCCTCTACCAGCTGTCAGGCAAATTAGTTTTCATTAAATGTATCAAAATTTTTATGTGCTTTGTAGTAGGTGCTTTTACGCCATATCAAATGGCAAGAGATCTCGAATCTGTATATTCTGTTTGATGGATATTCACCCATCAAAAAACTCGAAAGGCTACAATCGAACGATCTATCTGTACCATATATACCAAAATAGGTATTATAATAGAAATGTAGTTTTTTCTGACAGACAGGTCTTGTACAGTATATACCAATCTTTTCGAGATAAATCTTGGCAACAGAATGTTTGAGATGATTTTCTTTCATGAGTAAAACTCCATGCAGGGATATGGGTAATTTTGTCAAAAATGTGTTAAAATTTTTGGTAGCAATAAGTATAGCTGCATTATGCTGCATTGCATAGTGAAAGCAATAAGTATAGCTGCGTGATGCTACATTACGTTCTAGAAAAGCGAAAGTCTTGTAAACTTGACGGAAGCCAACGCCCTGACCGTCAGGAGTAGAGCTATTTCCAAATATGATGAAATGAAGATACAAATCAAAATAATTTTATCAAAAAGCAACTTGTGATCGACACAACAGCAAAATCTAAATTTTTTGCATATTGCAGAGTGAACTACTTTAAATTACCTCTTTTTTTTATTTATTTATTTATTTATTTTTTCGTTTATACATGAAATTCAACTACAGAAAATTACAGTTAGTAAAAAATCTTATATTAATTGTTTTAAAACTAGTATACAATAAACAGAAAGAAAAAAAGTAGAATAATAACAAGCAACTAATTTTAAAAATAAATTAAAAAGTTAAAAAGATAAAAATAATAATTCATGTATAAATAAATAAAAAGAGGGCAAAAAAAAAGGAAAAAAAAGCATGTAAACAGCTAGCACCGAAGCATACCCGCAGCAAGAATAGATTCAGGTTGCAAGTGAACCCCTAAGCCATTGCAAACATAAGCTTGGCAACCAACACGTTAACAACACAATATTGTTTTAAATAAAAAATGAGATATTAAGAATGGAATCTTACTTTAAGCACGACATAGGTAAATCACGCTTATTAAGCAAAGTTGCTTTAATAGACTTTAAAGAATCCGATAGTGACAATAAGTGATATACATCATTCAGGTTTCTGCAAACAACTCTAAGCGAGTTAAACAGCTCATAATAATGGTTAGATTGACTAAACTTAACCAAGATAAAGTACGTAGAAGAGCGGTTAGGGACATTAAAGCTTATTTCACCAAGTAATGCAGACGAGTCAATAGCACCATTTATTATTTTGATTACGAAGGAAACGCCAAGAACAAATCTACGTTTCTTGAGAGACGGTAAGAATATCCGAAGCAACCTATTTTCATAGAGAAAAAGAGAGGCAATCGAGTCCCAACCGAATTGCTAAGGGCAAACAGCAAGAATTGCTTTTGAACAGATTCAATTGAA
This sequence comes from Glossina fuscipes, assembly GCF_014805625.2. Lineage (NCBI taxonomy): Eukaryota > Metazoa > Arthropoda > Insecta > Diptera > Glossinidae > Glossina > Glossina fuscipes. The sequence continues at coordinate 1,711,421 of NW_024003726.1, forward strand.
TCTACATTCCACCTATATGAAGGAGACCACACAACAGAGGCATACTCGAGTATACGTCTAATCAAACACATCTACAGCCTTTTCGTAATGTAAGGATAATCAAGCTCTTTGGACCACCTCTTTAAAAACCAAGCGCAGACCTAGCTTTGCTTAACAAGAGATCAACGTGCAAGTTAAAACGTACTCTATGGTCAAACAGAATGCCTAAATCTGTGAACGTATCGACGTCCTCCAACTTATGCGAATCAATGAAATACTGAGTAATGAATGACTTTCTTCTTGAGAAAGAAACCTTCTTACATTTATTTAGATTTAGTTTCAGAAGATTCAAAGAGCACCGTGCAACCAAAGTATTCAAGTCACTTTGAAGGTGAAGTTATTGCGATTCTACAGAGAAGCAAGAAGACAGTTTCACATCATTGCTTACATTAAGATCTGGCTTCACCGATGGGAGATAATTAATGTATAAACTAAATAAAATGGGGCCTAAGTGGGTGTCTTGAGGTACGCTAGACGTCAAGGGAAATTCATCCGAGGTGATGAAAAAAAAAACCCTGAATGATCTGCAGGTAAGAGCTTATCCGTTTTACTAAACACAAAGGGAAGCTAGAGGTTTGGAGTTTAAAGATAAGCAAGTTATGGTTAACCAAATCAAATGCTTAAATCAGTGTATATTACATCTGTGCGAGAGCAACTAGAAAAAGCATTGAAAACATGACAAGAAAACTCTAGCAAATTGGTGACCGTAGATATTCCTTTCCGAAAGCCATGCTGGTGTGAAGAAATATACAAATTAATGGCAAATGCCAAATGCTGAGTCACAATTCGTTCAAACAGCTTAGGTAAGACATTTAACTTGGCTATGCCTCTGTGGTTCTCAACGAGTTGTCTACTTCCACATTGTGAATAGGAATAAGGAAAGTACTGTTCCAACACAAAGGGAAAACACCTAAATTCAAGGACTGGTCAAAAATTTTTGAGATAACGCTACATAACTCAATAGCGCAAGTTTTAAGTACAGATGGTGGAATTCCATCAAGTCCAGGCGTGCAACTATATTTTAGAGAGCGTAACCATTTAAAAACATCACCTTCAGAAATAAAGAGATTGGGAATTGAAATCAGATTAGTTATAGGATGAATCGGAATTAGCAGTCGAAAAGTTCCGTCGGAAGTACTCAGCAAAGGGATTTGAGATTTCAAAATCATCCGAGGAATCAGAGCCGTTAAAAAAACATGCGAGGGATGTGTGGAAATTTTTTTTTTTGAACAGAGAGGATTTAATGAACTGCAGATATCTACAATAACATTGGTGGTTGAGGGAGTTAAATCTATGCCTTTTCGCCGGGTAAGCGAAATAGTCAAGAACAGAGGCACTTTTCGAATATATTTTGAATAACGTGTTTTTTCTGTTCCTGTAATATTTAATTGTCCTATTAAACCACGGGGGACAACTGCTTCGAGGTCTGGATTGCTGGACCGGAACAGATGCAGAAAGAGCTAGATCTAATTTATCGTAGACCGATGAGAGTAAGCTTTCAATACTTCAAGTTGAAAAATCAAGCATAATATGCGAAAGTTGAGACTTTAGCATTGAAACATTGATTTTATGGAAATCACAAAATTTATTTGAAAAAATTGAATTAGGAATGCTACAGAAGTTCAACGAACCATCATGCTTGTAATACAAAAAAAACACCCAATGCCGGATGATAAGGATCCTCAGGTAAACTAAACGGACGACGACGATTAACACATATCTCAGGAAAATTGGCAAAGCAAAGATCAAGCAGACTACGATTGCAATTAGGGGTACTGTTGTATTGAACGAAATTATGATCAAATAATTTATTAAAGAACACAACAGCTCTATCAGGTATTGAAGTAGGAATCAAACAGCCAAAACTGTCACTGTTACACCAAGTGACTTGAGGCAAGTTGAAGTCACCCAACGCAATGACTATATTGGTAGGTTTAGATTGCTTGGCCACTTCGTAGATGAGGGCGGCCTGTTTCTTATATTCGGAGATATCCGAATTTGGGGGAATATATGAGCAGGACATGTATAAGTGTTTATTAGGAAATTTTGCTTTATGTAACAAACTCTAAGAGATATTTCAATCGAAATGTTCCATTACAAAGGCCATGTTTTTAAGGTCACTCATAAGTTTAAAAATGACTAATGAAGAATTAAGTGAAGTCAGTTTATCCATAACTTATGACTTGCTCGTGATTTAGTTGGTGTGCAACATTGCTTGGCACCACAATTCTTCCAGGATTGCTATCGAAAGTTAACAAAAACTGTCCTATCTTCATGATATAATAATATAATTACGTGGGGAGTATAATGCATGATATACAAATAAAATCAGTAGTGTTTACGGTATTATATTTATTTAATTATTTATTTAGTTACACATGAAACTCAATTAAAACAAATTAGCAGTCGAACTCAACTGACGCTTAGAAGTAAACCTTATACTAATTAATGTGAAAAACTATTACAAAGTCTAAAGTAAAGAAAAAAACATTTAAATAATAACTTATGTATAAATAAGTAAGAAAAAACAGCATGTAAACAACTAGCATAAACCTCACAACCAGTACAGATCCAATATGCAAGTGCAACCCTAACCCATTTCAGACATACAAAAGGTTGGCAATCGATACAGTAAACAACACTAATTAATTTATTAAAAGTTAATTTTAATATGACATAAGGAAATCGCGAGTATTGGGCAAAGTTGTTTGGACAGAGTTTAAAGAGTCCGATATTTACATTAAGTGATAGACATCACCTAGGTTTCTGCAAACAACTCTAAACGGATTAAACAGCTCATAATAATGGTAAACAGCTAAAATAAAACAGCCAAAACTGTCACTGGTACACCAAGCGACTTCTGGAAAATTGAAGTCCCCCAGCTATAACTGTATCAGCAGATTTAGACTTTTCGGCAACATAACAAATGAAATCGCCTTTAGGGGAATATAGAGGCAACTTACTCATAACTGTTTATTGCCAATTTTCGCCTGAATGAGAATAAATTGAACGTCAGGAGGAGTAGGAAATGCAAACTCAATGACGGGACTGCAGTGGACATGGCAATTAAAACACCATCACCATTGCGATCCAAACAATCGTTTTTAAAACCCTGGAGAGAATTGTGAAAAAGTTCCAATGACTGTAGATCAGGCTTTAAGCACCAGGTTTAAGTGAAAACTAAACACGAAAACTGGGAGCTCACTGAATTTAGGAAAACAGAGCAAATATTTGAGTTTAGGCCCCTACCGTTTTGGTAAATGACAGTAACTGTGCCTAAAGAAACATTTAGTTGGGAGTGAAAGAACTACGTTATTAGTATTACGGGGTTAATCGCAAAGAATGAATTCCTTTATTAAGGATCCAACTGGAAAACAACAAATTTCAAAATGTTGCACTCACAACATAAAAAGTTCAAAAAGTTTGGGTACTATGGCAAGATTAGCAATACCGCTGTTATGTTTAATAGAGTGTCTATCAACTGCTTTCTAATGTAGAAGTAAAAAAGTAGATTTCCATATACTAGTTAAGAGTTTGATTGAATATGTGCAGGGTGGGCCCAGCAATAATTTCGGCACAACTTATAACAAAACAAGATGACAGGCCATCTGGTCAAGCCATATAAAACAGGCTTAGATCTTACAGGCTCTCCCAAACCGCCAATTCAGAGTCTAATATTCGAGAGAGCGTTACAACCGTCAATTCTGTAAAGCTAATTGGCAACTTTTTGAATATGAGAATAAAACCGTTCCCAGTAAGTCTCAAATAAGTTACGTATAGTAAGACTGTCAAAATTCCAATTCGAGCAATAATTTTTCACCTAAGTTATGACAGTTAGTCGTGGTAAAGTGGAACCGTTGTATTATTAAGAAGGTGTGGAACATTCGGAATTGTGCAAATGGTGGAATGATAACCATTTTCTGGAAGGCTCAGAAGACAACCTTCAACAGTATCTTGATCTGTAGTATTGGCAAAAAATTAGTCAAGGAGTTTATTGTAGCGAACGGAGTGAGACTTAGACAATTACAGAATCTCTGGGTTAAAAGAAATCGGAAATCTCAGATAAATGCCAAATATGAAGAAAGTAGGAGTGAATTTCGTAAGATGTAATAGCAAATAAGGACATTGCTATCATTAAATCTGATGGCAACAGAAATGAATTCTGCATTAATAGACTCAGCAACCAATATACCAGGAAACAAGGATTCAATCGCAACCGGAATTCTACAATGCTTGAAATTAATTCGATCGTATTTTTGAAAGACGAAATGTTTCTTTGTTGGTAAAATTTAAATTTGACACCGGTACTGGTCAAATTAACTGTTAGTTAATCAGAAGCGACAAAGATGGACTTTGGAATTTCTACCACAACTAATTTGTGCTTTGCGCTTACAGGTGATGTCGATATACCGAACCCACGGTATTTGAAGATACAGAGTCTACCAGGCATCACCATGCGATAGAGACGAAATAGTGACTATGCAGGAAATTTGATGAAGAGTGCCTATAAGCGGCGTATTGATGCAGAAATGCGTAGCAAGAGGAGGATCATGTGAGTGTAGTGAAGGCTAAGGAACTTGAGTTGCAGTTGTAGGGGTAAAAAGAAACGAGATTAATGCCATGAGAGCTGTGAAATCCTCGCACGCTTTATCGTAATAAAACCGATTTTAAGATCCGTGACCAAAGAATGGTAATTATGACAACTATCAATAAATAGTTGTAAGTGCTGCGAAATTTCCAAACAACTTGATTTCGATTGAGAAATGAAATTGTGCATTTCCAAGTTCTCCGCTTCGCAATCAGTTGAAATGCAATTAACTCCTTGATTGGAATCGCTGGTTGTTTCCCGACAAGCCCAAAACATTTTCCATATGCATTTATGAGGCGATTCGAAAAAGATCTGGAAACGTAGTTAGTTACGCCTTTATTTGTACTGTCGCTTACACTCGAAGCTAACTTATTATACTTGTGCTTTTTATACTTGTACCCAAATTTATTATGCTTAAAAATATAAGGGATGATCAAACAAGATCTTAAATTCCATATTGCCCATATTTTCTTTCAGATGGACATGTTCAATATTTTTGAGAATACACAAGCAATAAAACAAAGATGAAAAGGCAAACTGTATATAATATTTAACTAAATAGATACATCTTAGGTACATCAAAGGTAAATCTTAAAACTAAGTAGAAATATCAACCATTAACGTGGTTAAATCAGTAAAGTGCGTTAAGACAACTGTGTGTGCCTCAATACGCATTTTTCAGAACCAAAAATAATAAAAATACAATAACCCTAATAAGAAGTTAAGCGGACATTATAATTCAATCCATCTGTGCAGGTCTATACATATAATAATTTAAGCCCATTCCATTAATTTGATAAATTTCTTTACAAGATTCTGGGGAGCATAGACTGGATGCGGTGTTGTGTCCAACAAAAAAGAACATTTCTAGTGTATTTATACTTTTTACTTTGAAGTCTAAAAACTTATCAAAAGCACAAATTTGTTTTCGGGAATAAATTCGCGGATTACTTTGCTGTTTCTAAGAGGATAAGAAGACAAGACTGAAATTGTCTTGATGGTTGAATCAAAAGCTGTTTTCGTTATTATATACTTGGTGTTTATATATTACAGCAAATTTAATAAAATGCCTACGTTGACAAAAATGCAAAACGTGGCTAAATGCTTATGCTAATAAAAAACGCTAATAAAATGTGAACACTACTTATGCTAGTGTCATAATAAAGGCTTACAATACAAAAATAATGCGTGAGGATAAACAATGAATTATAGTGGAGCGTTAACCCTACATCTTCTGTCTTCAGCAGAACGATCATATAAGTTCAATAATACAATTATATTGTCATTCTTAGACATAATAACAATTACATTATTTGGCTTATAATTTAGATTTTTCTTGTTTTATAAATATTTGTTTATATATATATATATATTTTAAATATCTTTTTATTGCTATTATACGCTTTGTATAGAATTTTAATTCTATTATTTTTATGTACAATTTGTATTTTACCTTTATTATTCTTAATTTCAATATTATTATTATTTTTTAGATCTATAACTTTATAGTGCTCTAGGTATTTATTTTGTAGCTTATGCCCTACTTCATTTTCTAATAAAACTAAATTGACTATTGTTATATTGAGGTCATTAGCTATGTTGTCATATTGCGTTTGCTGTTGCAGTTTCGCCTTATCTAGTAATAATTTGGCACGTTCTTATGCTATTTCTAGTCTATATATTACTTATTATATATTGTGTATCCTAATTTATATGGATTATTTGTTATTGGATTATATGTTATTTGTTCATTTGTTTATTTGTTATATTGATAAGGGAGCCGTCCGAATACTAGTTCGTAGGAGAATTATTGGTATACAGTGAAGGGTGGTGTATTAAAACAGTATTTAAAGCATCTTATCCCAACATCCCAATCGTTTAGTTCAGCCACTAAATATGAACGGATGTATTTGTTCTATGTTCAGTAACTGCGTTTGACTGTACCAAGCGTCTGATGATGATGAACTGTTGATTACAGTTTTTCTCTTTCTTTTAGCATTGCGGTCACTCTTTAGAGTATTTATAAATTGTTTTTGTGATTTGCGGTCAGTAAAAGACTTCTATCATATCATTGTGGTATTTCGACAGAATTTCTTTCATTTTGGACGCATGATTTTTGTCTATTATTGTCACCTTTTGAAGTAGTGCTACGTTTGTATTTTGGTACCCATTATTTTAAATTCCTTTAGCTATACAGATTCGAAAATCCTCTCGCTTGGTGATATTTTAAATGGTGACGTTTTCAGTGCATCGACATCTGTGTCAAGCCTTTGGAAAAACTGGTATAAATCGAGTTTTTCATTGGTGTACGTGTCAATTACTTTAAATTTGCCAATTATTTTCTTCCCACGTTTAAATGAATATGTGTCGGATTTAAATTTTATTCGCGCAATTTTTCACAAAGTTGTTTTTTGAAATGTAGGCGCAGCAGCAGTGTCGGTTTTATTATTTACTTTTTCAAATATTCTAATGCTTGATTTACATTCTGGCGTCCATTTAAATGCCACATTCCTTTTGCGCAGTTTTGTTAAGTGATGCGAATAACCTGAAAAATTTCTTATGAAACGTCTATAGTGGTTGCCAAATGCAATGAAGCCTCTTACGCTGTCTGCATTGGTTGAGATAGACTATTTTTTAATGACGTCATATATATGCACCCCGTTCTATCTTTAATCTCTACGCAAGTCACATATAGCGGTAAGAGCCATTGTTCGGTGAAAAAGAGGTTATATTTCGCAAATTTTGATCGAGTTTCACTTGGTGAAATCAAGGCCTGAAAAATATTTTGTTCTCCCTATTTGGTCCAGAATATCTTCTGTTCTTTGGAGTGGAAATTTATCTGGTAGTAGTTTATTTTTTACTTAGCGATAGTCCACTAGTAATCGCTTTTTCCATTTGTATTGTAAGAGATTTTCGGATATAAATAAGAGTGGGATGTTAGATTCAGAGACGAACGATTTAACTATGCCGTCTTTGATTAATTTGAAGACTTGTTTAGCTATTTCCGATTTTTGTGATTCAGCTCGATGACTTTTCGTGTAAATTAGTGCTTTGTTACTTAACCTGCGCTACTGTTTGTAAAAACGATTTGCGCCTAAAAATTCGGATTCAATGCCAAATATGTGGCGGAATTCGTTGCGCATCTCCATTAATAGCTGCTTGAAACATTAATTTGTTTGATATTGTTGTGTTCTCAACTTTTGGTCGTTTGTGACTAGAATATTGAAATAATTGAGGGTTCAAATTTAATGTCCCCGTAGTTTATGGCGCCATTAACAGTAGTGTTGATGACTCTAATGAAAGAGTTTTTATGGTTTATTATGATACTAGCAATTATTATGCCTTTTTGTAGTTCTTGATATGGTATCAGCACTGATTTTTCAATTATTAATACTTGTATCTGTCCGATCATTTCTGATCTCGCGGATATTAAAAGTGTGTTCTATTTGACCATTTGTACTAATCGAATTTGGATGTTAGGATGAAAATTTCGGGACCGAAAAGTAAAGTTATCGTTTTCATCTTGGAAATTTAAAAAACAATGCAATTTCTTCATAAAGTCCATTTCGAGTATTCCATTGTATGAAATTTATGGAGAAATAAGAAATTGAGCATTGTGAGTTATATTAGTAAACCCGACTGATTTTATTATGCCTTTACCGAAGCCACAAAGCTTAGCTATGGCTTTGTAACCTATTGTATTGATTTTGTGCATTTTCCAGAAGTGATGTAACGGCACCAGTGTCCATTGATAATGTTGGTGTGAAATTTGTATTTTTTACTTCTATAAAGTTGCCCAGGCTAGCGTTAAAATGATATATTTTCTTTATTCCTTTCTCGTTTTCTGAATGCATTCTTCCTACACGTTGGTAATTTCCTGACTGTGTGTTATCGTAGTTGTTCATTCGACCTCTGCTATTATTATTGCTATTATTGGCTATTGCACCATATATTTCGGTTGTTAATGTTATAACAATCGGAACGTCCCCCATTTCGTCCGCGGTTCGGCTTGATCGATATTTGTAGCATAATATGGCGTCGGTGTTGCCACTTGCCTCTGTGCAATCGTTTACAAATGTGGATACTGCTTCGTTTATATTTGCAATTGTTCCTACTTTCCTGATAAGTTTGCCTTTGTCATTGGAACAGTTTCGTGTAATTTCTTTGAAGCCATGTTCTATGCTGTATTTGTCGGCGAAGTCAGTCGTTAGTCCATCTGAGATATACGCTTCCAGGGCTTTTGCGATATCTTCCATTTCTTTTGCTTATTGGTTTCGTGCCTTGTTCCTTTCTAGGCGGTTCATTAATTTAACCATTATGACTTTTACTAACTCTTCTTTGATTTTATTTAGGAGGATGTATTATCCGTGATCGGGAATTTTTCTGAGTGGTCTTCTCCTTTGGGTGATGTCATGAGCTATTAGTGTATAATGGTGTAGTGTAAACTGGTGGTTAGATTTTTTGTAAATCGTTGCTTGCCATTTCTTCTTAAAATATTTTTTATGTAATGTGTATATGGCAAGGAGTAAGTGAATTGCACTTAATATTGATGGTATTAATCTTAAATATCGTAGGGATTCTAACTGGGGAGTATGATCTTTCTTTCTTTCTTGTTAACGACGTTTGCGATTGTATTATCAACTACTGATTGTTTGCCTCCCATGCTAAAAATAAAGTATTTTTTGATCTAATACTTTTATTACGTTACGAAGACAATACCTGTTTTTTATGCTATTTTATGAATTTTAAATGTCTTTTTTTCTTCTTTAATGGCTTGCTCCAATTTTTGTTTGTTGTCGCTACTTGAAATGTTGATCATCCTATGGAAATCACGAATGTTCAATGATGTTCAATCCGTTATCCGTTCCGTTGACTTTTTGGTGTTTATGGTGTTGGTTGCGTTGGGGGAGCTTGCATCCTTCTTTTACGTTGTTCGATTGTAAGTTTTGGGTGTCCTAAGATCGATGTGGGAGTATAAGTAGGTGTACGTGTTTTTGGTGACGCTACGTGTTATGATGCGTAGATGAAGTGGGAAGATTTAATGTATTCGTTGCAGAGCTTATTGAATTTGTCCATGAGACGAAAAACCAAAAATTTGGATTTACAGCTTTCAGCAAATTTTAAAAAAGAGTCCTGTCAGACTATAGGATTAAAGTTAGCAAATTTAAAGATGGGTCCTGTCACGGTCGCCATGCATTGCGCAACAAAATGAAAAGAATATTTCTAGTGTATTTCTGCCTTCTATTTCATTTCTTAAAATTTTGCCATTCGCGCTAAGGGCAAATTAAGTTCCGCGAATAAACACGCGGAGTACCTGACTGTTTTTAAGAAGACAAGAACGCAAGACTAAAATAGTCTTGATTGTTGAATCAAAATGTCTTATCGATATTACAGACCTGATCCTTATATAGTACAATCAATTTAATAAGACGCTTACATTGACAAGAATGTAAAATATGAGTAAATGTCTATGCTAGTATAATTATTATTATTATTATTATTTTAATTTTAAACTAATGAATTGAATTCTTAGACTAAAAAAAAGAGACATTGAGCACTAGCAACACAGGCTATCGGCTCTAATTTAAAAAAATGGATATTAGATAATAAGCTTAGTAGTATTAATAAAGTAAAATATTAATTTGATATTCTGTTCTGAAGCTGATTGTAGAATGTTCAAAGGGTTAATCGTTGCAAATGCAATACTTCTAGCCAAGGAAAAGTTGAGGCAGTCGCAGAGAATGTGCTTTATGGTAAGAGTTTGTCCACAACAGCAGATTGGGGGAGAAGACTTCTTCAGGATCCATTGGTGAGTTGCAATTGTATGACCAAGGCGAATTCTCGAAAATGTTTGGATCTTGGTTTTCTCAACATTTGTTGGATATAGAGGTGGAGTTAATTGAAGGTTAATGGAAGAGTAGTGTTGATGATGGTATTGTAAATTTCCTTCTGCAATTTTCCCTTTAACTTTTTTTCCAATGTATCTTTGAAGATCCAACTTTTCCATGACATCATCCATAATTAAAGGAGCAGAAGCAGCATACTTTGCCGCTCGATCAGTCTACTCATTTC